>NW_010205025.1:21810-55296 GCF_000695765.1 Mesitornis unicolor | reverse complement strand
TGATTCTGTGAGTCCTTTTTAAAGGGCAATATCTATGTGCAACCAAACACTTCTTGGTTTGGAGTGTAATTTACATGTTTCTGGATAGTATTAGGCACCAAACGGAAAGCAATAATGGGAGGAACATCTCACATCACTGGTCTGTAACTTACATTTTACCTGTCACCATAGCACAGCTGTGAGCAGCAGTGGTTGGACACGCTTTGCTTGTCCTCATGCTGGTGCACCCGTGATGTTCCTCTACCCGTATGCATCAATGCATCTATTCCACCCTTCCTGGGGTGGGAAGCCTTGCCTTGCTTAACAGAGGCTAAATCAGGATAGCGGGCTCATGCTCTTCATCCTGGCATCGGGGAGATGACTTGGTTGGTGGAGGTGTCAGCCTACAGCATGCTCAAAGGGACTGTGATGATAAGGCATCAACTTCTGCTAGCCCAGTTTCACTCCTCTGTTCTTCGCTATGCCATATGATTTGTCAGCATGCACGCAGAGTGCAGATCCCTCTACCACTTGTGGCTGCTGTGAATCGGGCTACGTGCAAAGCTAAGGTGTTAATGTGTTCTTCTGGGCGGTGTTGTGGGGGTGGATGCATCGTGGTTGACAGGAGAAATGTTATTTTTAGCAGGAGGAGCACATTTTGCATGTACTCACATGTGTCTTGTCAGTCAGAAACCTCAAGCCTATTACTTTGCCTTGGAGCTTCACATGTCCAAATGCATCTCTTCACAAAGTCCTTAACATGCCAGATTTGCTAAAAATTAAGGAAGAGCATTCGAGTATTACCAGAGCTCTCCTAACCTCAGTAGACAATAACATCAGCATGTTTCCAAACTGAGTTGCTACTATGCTATTTTGGGTCCCAGGCTTTAATCAAAACAGTTCCCAGCACGTGGTGATGTGCAAATCTCCAAAGCACTGAGGAAGTGACATCAGTGCGGCACATGGGCAGTACAGATGTGTTGGACAATTCCCATTTCTGCAGTCTTAATAAGACCCTTAGCTGTAAGATCCTAGTCACCTGGAAGATGAACCCCCAACTGTCTGGCACCATGAACACAGGAACATTGGTTTTCTGTGGTCCAAATAGCCAAAATATGAATTAATAGGAGATAAAGATGTACACCCACACATCTAATAGGGAGCAGGGTGTAAACCCACCTTCCCCAATTCCTCTTTGAATTCCTTTTCTAACCTCAGTACGTAAGTTTTTGACAACCTCACCTGAGCTCACAGATGCCGAGTAGATAAATTGCGCCATATTGCATGGACACACACACATCACTGCTTGAATATTAAGGCATCTTGAACAGCCAAGAGACAGAAATTGGCCCATATGCTTTGTACCTTCTTCTCTGGCTAGATGTCTAACTGTGTGCAGAAGGTTTTGAAACACAAAGAGAAACATTCTGTTAAAAATGCAATTACCATTTGTTTTTCAAGATATACTATCCCATTATTTTTTCCAGAGAAGTGAAATTCAATAAGGTTACAACAGAATGTAGTCCAACAGTTACCGTACTTTCGGAGCATTATTTAAGCTACAGAATTTCTTAATGATTAGTAACATATGTGGGAAAAATCACATGCAAAATGAGAATGACTGGAGACAATTTTCCCCCCAGACACATTTTTTTTTCAGACAAGTAACAGCTCATCCACCACTGTGGTTCCATCCACCACATTGGAGGTGTGAGACCCCCACCCACCTGGGCAGCCACGTGCTCGGGTCACGTCAACCGACAGACTCCAGCAAAGTCCAGGGACCCATCCTGATTCAGTTTGCTGCTTCTTTCCTCCTTTATGTTAGACCCAAAGGAGTGATGCCATTTTCACCATAAGCAAGCTGATGAACAGCAGTGACCACTGCTATGTGTGTGTTATGGCCACGTCCCAGAGGGCTTTCACATAGGTACAGCTGCCGTTTCATGATCCAGCCCAGGTGAGTCCTAATGGACCCAGAGGCACTGGCAGCTTTGGATACGTTTCCTTTTAGGATTTGCTTTAGTGGATCAAAGGAAATCTACAGGAGATTTGTAACTGCAGAAAGCCAGGGACAGAGAGTCCTGGGGCAGCCGTACCTCCTAGGCCAAGCTCAGGAAAGACACAGTTGAACCCAGTCCTTAGGCTTAATTACCCCACTTGGGGTGATTTCACTGGGATTCAAGTGTTCCCATGGGAGCTCAGGGCTCAAATATATCAAGGACTGTCTCCAAGCATCAAAATCAGGGAGTTGAGTCCATATTTACTGCCGTGTATGCATGGTGAAAACGAAAATGTCTCCAATTCTGCATCTTCTCTCTCTCCTACCTCAGACTTGATGCAAATATTCTCTAGGTTTTCCTGGGACTCCCACAGACCTCTTACTTATAGCCTTCTGGCCACAACAACCTCTCCAGCACTAATCAAAGCTATAAAAGGCAGGCAACCATCACCATGAATGGGTAAACTGAGGTATTATGAGCCTAAATCAAGCAGCGTAAGTAGACTACAAAGTATCCCATTGTGCAATCCGGGAAGGATCCCAGAAGATGGGATGCTTGGTCGCCTTCTCTAACAGACTAAAATATTCCTTTTCTGCTGCAGAAGACAGTTGTGGTGAAGGGATCGCATTCAGATTTGACAGCCAAATAATTAAGGTAGCAGAAAGTGCTGCGGGAAGCACTCCCTGTGCCTCCTGACCCTGGCTCGCCCCTCGACTTTTTGGTCTTTGGGCCAACAATTTATTCCCTTCAGAGGCAGGAGCTGCATCGCCTTTGCCAGCCTCACGCCACCCCACACGGCAGACCCCATACGGACATATTCAATCAGATTTCGGGGGTGCTGGGTGCTTCCCCCCGAGGGGGCTGTGCTCACGACACTGCCGGCAGCAGCCGCCCACGATCCCCCCGGCAGGACTCTGCCGCCGTCTGCCGCAACCTGGCAGAGCCGGGGCTGCAACCCCGGCTGTTCGCACAGGGCGGCTTCCCGCATCCGAGCTCTGCCTCCGACTCTGCGTAAACCTCTAAAATGCTCTCCTTTCTAAGATGCACCTTTTCAGTATTCACAGAGAAGAGTACAGTCACATATTCCTCTCAAAGCCACAAGGACTTGACTAGAGCTAAAATGTCATTTATGTACATATCACAAGCGTTTTTCTAGGCACAGATGTCTTTCTGGTGCCAATATGCTGTTTATGTACTTATCTGTCACAAGCACATGTCTACATACATATGCCCTGCTGGCAGAGGCACAGAGCATTTTGAAACTCTTATTAGACTGCTAATGAATAATACGCATACAAAGGAGAAAACAGAAGGTGGATCTATCAGTAACAGCCTCTTTCTTAACTACCTTTTAATTGTAGGAGAGGAAGAAAAGAGATGAATTGTGATATGTTGGCATCTGTGAAGGCCTGCTTAGCAGCATCGAACGCCATCATTTTAAAAGCGGATTTTTCACAGGTTTGGGTATTTTGGGGGGGAGGGGGGGAGGAATATTTTTCTTAAAAAAAAAAAAAAAAACCACAAAATTTTGACACTGAGAGTATTGCAAATCCTGGTGCCAATGATGTACGATAGTGTGATTGTCACCATGGAATGCTGAAAAGCCCGAGCAGCTGTTTGGCATATTGACAGTGCGAATTCGGAGCGTTTTAAATGCAAATGACAGTATTCAATTGATCGCAGGAAAACAATGGGTCATAGCCTTACCTTTCCTTGGCTATGCTCTGAATAATCAGCCTGCAAATCCATGCACAATGGGGATATTGTACACGTTTTGGGAATTTTGTTTCCCTTCTACATGGGTGTCGATACCACGCTGCTTTTGGGCAGAGCTGAAAAAGAGGTGCTGCTGCACTGTCCCGGGTACCGGGATGGGGTGAGGTGGAGAAAGGGGCATAATTTGCTCCAAATCCACCACATCCAAAGTGTCAGCCTGTTTTTCTTCACTTCTATCCTTTTCTGCTTCCTCTTTAATCATTCCCAAGGGTGGCTGGCTTTGTGCCTGACTTATCTCCATTATACCCTGCTGCAATCAATATGGCAAGCAGAAATCAGCAGGAGAAGGCATGTTCTGCTCTCAGAAGGGAAGGAAGGAGATCAGGCCAGCCAGCTGCAACCCCAGCCCGGCAGGCAAATGGCTGGGTCCTGTTTTCTTCGTGGTGCCCCCTGCCCTGCAGCAAGCAGCAGGTAATGGTCTTCCTCCTTCTTCCAGCCCAGTGAGGGCAGGCAGGAAAACGTGGCCCTGGTAAAACTTCCACTGAAAGCAGATTTTTTGCAGTGGTGGGAAGAAAAAGAAGGGTCCTTCCAAAGCAGAAAACTCCAGGAATGAGGGACCCCCAACTTTCACCCTGTGCAGGATCGTTACGTATGGATATTGCTGAGCACTTGATGGTACTCGCACTGGTTCAGGTATCCAAGGTTATCCATGCTAAATTGAAGACAGCCACTGCAACTCTTGAATATCTCTAGCCATAGCATTTTGTTGTCAAGACCCAGATTTCTTTAAAATCAAGTTCAAAAAATGTGCAGGAGTGCCATGGGTGAGGACATCACCCAGATAGTGCTATCTGCCCATGGCTTTACCTTACAGCGTAGACATACAACATTTCCCTTGAATAATTTTAATTTGGTGGTTTTTTTTTCCCCTTTCCCTCTTTTGTAAGTCTGAAAGGGTATTTCAGGGCCTGTTCCATTCCTGCAATTCCCTGACTGCAGCTAAATTGTACCAGTGAGCAGGGCTTTTCTCTCTCCTGTGCTTCCATCCACCCTTCTGGTGTTTCAGTCATAAGCATTCTGGGTCAAGCACTGTTTTTTTGGATCTTCTTGATCCATGGGTTGTGTGATCTGAGACAGCTCTGAGTGCTTCTGCAATACAACCAAATGTACAAACAGCATCATAGTTGCCAGAGCAGTTGAGTTGAACATCACAAATGGCTGATGTTCTTGTGTTGTCTAAATATGGGGTCTAAATGGGGGGTTCCTTGCACCAGAAATAGTCTTCTCCAGGGAATTTGTTAATTGGAAAATGTTCCATTTTAAATGGGGAGGTTCAGGAGAGGATGGGGGTTGGAGACCACAAGGCTAATGTCACCCATTTATGGAGTCCTGTTGGAAAACTTCGCAATTTTTTCAGGCTTTCCCAATCTTGCCCAGCAATCCCAGATACCCATATTGCCTGGGTATGAATATGTGAAAATCAAGTGACTGTACAGCTAAATTACATCAATTTCAGCATTCAGTCTTCCAGTCTTTGAATGAGGGCAATGAATAAAACCCAGCATCATTATTACCTTTTCCTTCCTAAGATAAATCCGTTTACCTGTAAACCAGATGCATTAAAAACCAATCAGCCAATAGAAATAATTAGTTACAATGTAGGCATGTGATTTGCTCAGCCTCTGGAACGGGGTAAAGCCTTGCTTAGCTTGAACTCATTGCTGATGGATGCTTGGTGAAAGGTCTTGGAGACTATGCACTCAGCTGAATGCTGGGGAGACAGAAAATTATTACTTCAGAGAGACATTGCTCAAGTCAGCTCTGCAAGAAATTCATCACCAGCAGCATTGGCACCACACATGAGCAGTGGCATATGGAAACCGAACTGTAAAAACTAACAAAATAAGTGAACTAAGGGAATATTGCATACCATGAGCATGGGGCAATGCATCATTACCCAAAGGGAGAAATGCTCTTTTTAACTGGGCTTTTGTTTAGTTAAAGGCAATGCATATATGGGGGGATTTAGCTGGAACACAGAGCCTTTGTTCTCTAGGTTGGTAATGCATACACTTTCTATCAGACTATGCTGAGCTGTCAAGGTAAAAGCCTTAAGCTTGCTATCAAACATGCAGGACTGGCCTCTTGTGCCTAAAATCCTGTGGCCCAAACAGTTGCCCTTGAAATTAAATTTATACTTCATTTCTGCTTAGTTCCAAGTGGCCAGAAGAAAACCCTAAAATAAAGCTACCACCAAGATCAAGAGGAGAGGCTGCTGCAAAAGGCTGTTCCCCTGACACGATGTACATGTCTTAGCAAGGTGCTCCTGTTAAGTTTAAATGTTTAAAAGAAGCTGATGCTGCATTTATTCTGGAAGGCCAGTGCTTGCTCCGAGTTCTTCTGGGGAAGTCCTCCTGCATGGAAACCAGGAATTGGGATCTTCTTTGCCCCTGTGACTTTCTTTGAGCCCTTTTACCTGAAAGGTGGAGCACAGCAGTCTTCAAAGGCTCATGAACATGCAACAGAGTGTTGAACTTCATGTTGAATCTGACAAAAGCCCTCAGTGTTTACAAACAGCTTAGCACATCTGGAACGAAAAAGAAGATGCCTTGTCTTTAGCTAAATGGAGAGTCTGATCGCATTCTACCAGAAGGAGAAGGGTAACAATAAAACCACTCCACAATTGTCCCTTGGGATGACAGCACCAGTAGGATTTTTCCAATCTTCCTCTCGCTGACAAACAGTAGAAGGCAAAAGTCTTGTGGAGACAGAAGGCATAAAAACAAAATGTCTTGCAGAAGGCTAGAAAACTTTCCCAAAGCATTTTTCTTTAAAATAACCATATGATTTACAAGCTTATTATTAGTTCCCCCCCCTCCTTACATAAAAAGTGAAATTTAAAAAGTGTAGATTAACATATTTTTGGATACCTTCCAAGCTCTCAATTCCTTTGCATAAAGGATTATTTTGACAAAGATCAAGATTTTGGGTGGCCTGGATAGATGCAAATTTGTGCTCTCTTTGTAGCAGAAATGATAGCTTCTCAAAGGGCACTTACTTGTGTCTCTCAGACAATTAAAGAGACAAATCCAGTCCAGCTTCTGATCTGACTCTCATAAAATACTGGCTGGTGATTTCTGAGAATTTTTTCCAAACTGGCCAAACATGGACTGGGGACTGCCTTGAGTACCTTAATGTCTATCTAGTCACTACTCAGAAGCTACTCGGGTACTCCAGTGAAGGGAACCTTTGGGAAGTGCTGCAAGTGGCTTCCGTGGAGGTCTCTACTGATAACAGGCAGATTATTTATTGGTAATTTACTCTTCATTTTTAATTTATCTGCTTCTTATCACTAACTGCTTGTGTTTCTGAGTTGTTTGCTAACTCTTTTTTAAAAGGTGTCCAGCCACTGAGCAACACCTGGGTCACATTAGATTAGTGCAGAAAAAGCCCCTGAGTAGGTGACTATATGACATTATGTCAGAAAGCAATAGTTGGGTTTACTACTACCCTGCTTCTTCTGGTCCTGTTTTGGTGTAATAAAAAAGCAGCGTGCCTAAACTGACTCACCCCACTGACCAAGAGCAACACTACTGGAACTGCCCTGGTGTCACCCACCTTTGTGGTACCCAAGGGGACACCATAATGCCATCCATGGGGCATGCTGGGTTTCTCAGCAGGATTTAGCCACAGGTCATGGTCTAGCCCTGCCTCAGTGATCAACATGCGTTGGACAAGAACTCCTACTGGCCTTAAAGCATATGGGCACATCGATGGATAAAAATGCATACTGGAAAGGTAAATGGATTAGCAAAAAAAGTGCCCAGAGTAGTTCAGAGAAGCAGTTTAAGAACAAAGCAAACCACTGTGATAGAAACAATTGTCTTGGAATGGGGAAAAAAAATATATTCACTTAAAGGCAATCTTCATAAACAGGTTGAACAAGACTATGAGGCTGGAGGAACAGATGGGAAAATGGAACAAACAGATGGAAAAACTCTATTTCTGAAAAAAAAATATCTATTTGTAAAGCTATAGCTACTTTAAATGAAAGCTTCAATGTTAGGGAGCTGAAGCATCAGAAAATTCATAACAAGGCCATAAATTCAAACATCTGAGATCAATAGGATGGAAGGTCTTTTAAGCAGGTGGGTAAGGTGTTTCTCAAACAGCCATGTACATTATTTATCCATACTTAATGCCTCCATCCACATGGATACTTTGTTGTCCATATAGGCTATATCTTACTCATTTTACAGTTAAAAAATATCTTGCAGCTTTTCATTAGCCATCACTGGCTAATATATTAAAAGTAAAGGAGCACACTCACTTTGCTTTCTGTCATCTAATCACAGAAAAGAAATGGGCCTGATCTTACCAACACTGGTAGAAAAGTCGTACAGACAAGAAAGGGAGAAGCAGTGATCTCTGTGGCTCAGTCCACCAACTTCACAGGGAAGTAAAGCCATCTCCATTAAATGCCTCCCGTCTATACAGCTGTCCTTGGTCAGCTCTCTGTGGGGAAAATCAAGAGGAAAAGAGGAAGGAAAGGTCTGGTGCTACACCGAATTCAGGAGAAATCCTCATTCACAGCAACCAAGCTGCAATGCCTGAGATGAGACACAACCTTGCAGGAAAATGTGGGTCTTGTGTTTTAGTCAAAGAACCACCACCCTGCAGCAATAAATCCAGCTCACATTTTGCACCATGTTCCTAAATGAAGATGGGTGAGATACCTACAGCAAAAATTTCCAGCCGTGGACCAGGTATCCAGAAAATATACCTGGAGTAAGTGAGTTCAGTGACTTGCATTAGCAGCAACAAAAACACATTCCACAAAATGCTAACTTACTGCAAGGACTCGGGAGATGGGTGGTTTGAGCTGGGCAAGCAGCGTTAATAGGTACTGGTTTATGATCTTGGCTTTAATCCCTCTGAATCGCAGCTTCACAGCTGCGAGAAGGGACAGTAGAAGTGCTTCAGCTCACGGGGGAGATGCAAAGATTGAATTTTTAACTGAGTGCATTCAGCAGCATGAGGGTAAAAGAGGACATTTGCTTTCAGCACAGGGACTGGGATGGGGATACAGCGGGGGGGACTCACCTGCCGACTGCGTTTTGTTCTCTTCCTTATTTCAGGTCATTTATTTTAAGTCAGTGCAGGGCTTTTAAGGACTGTGTCCCATATCTGGGTATTAGCAGATTTGCCTGCATGTTTTCCTGTGCATGTCTCTGAGACTCATAAAAGCGTCTTTGGGCTCAAGTAAGTTCCCCTTTGAGGAGGGACTGTCAAAGACGGACACTAATGTCATTAGGAGGTTACAAGGGGGAAACAAGAGAGAATTTGCTACAGATCCTCATTTCCATAATCTTACCTCGACACCCTCATTTGTCAGTTCTTAACCTCAATTCCTTAACCTCCGAATCTGTGAAGTTGTTGACCTTGGGGATTTGTCTTCAAACTGATTTCAAGTTTTAGGCAATCTAAATTAGATAGAAGACAAAAGTGACAGAAGACAAAACTTGGTCTTTGCACCGAAATGTGAAAGACAGGCCCAGAGTGCAAGTGAAATCTTGCAATCATTTTTTCAAACCATCTGCCCATCTGCAGTCCCAGAACAATATAAGTTCAGTGCTGCCTCCCCTCTCTCTCTCACAGGAATAAAGAAATTACCATAAACAAAGCAGATCAAGGGTCTATTTAAGCCAAACGCAGCCAAGACACATTGCTTCGGAAGGAAGCAGGAGAAAAAAAGAACTCCGGAGAAGTTTCTTCCTACCTCCCATTAACTCCAGTTTGGCCAGTGATACTGGACACAGCAGTGTAATTTGGAGTGGATGGTGCTGTGTCCCTTGCTCTCTGGGCACTCAATTTCTAGGGTATTTCTGCAGCAAACAAAAGTGATCACCACAAAGTGTTCTGGAAAAAGAAAAAAAAAAAAGATAAAAAAGATTAGAGGACTGCTCCCTAACTGTGCCGAGGAGGGAGAATACAAGAAAATAGGAAAATTAGGCTGGACACAAAGAGCCTTTTGGTCTCTCAGGCCATTTCTGCATTGCACATGGCAGTCAAACCAATGCCTGAATCATACTATTTATTACAGTGTGTAAAGCCATTGTGAAAAGATTCATTATTTACAAGAGTGTGCTCTGAGTTAGAGAGTCTGCAGCAAACTGGCAGGGCAGCTTGGCACAGGGATGTTTCTGGAGCAGCAGGTAGAGATGAACAACGGGAGCTGGACCAGTCCCCGCATGATGGGGAAACAGGGAAGGCAGAGAGATTAAATAATTCATTGCCTAGGTTGATGTGATGCACAGAAAAATACCACCAGAAGTCATGAAGCTAAATGCTCGGGTACCTCTTCAGTGGATCAGAGAGCAGGTTTTGGGGGTAAAGAGAGGGAAATGGGCACATCTGTGTTGGGGAGCAGCTTGTGCAGCTGTGGTGTGAGCCATGGTGTGCGGGGCTGCGCCTGCTGCAGAGAGGCTGCCCCCGAGGTGCTGAGAGGGGGAAGGAGATCTGCGGGAGCCTCAGCCTCATTATTTTTATGTTCAGCTGCCTAATTACTACGTGTCAGCTGTCTGTTGGAAGGAACGATGTACTGCAGCCTCTCGTTTGGGAATTTATAGTGATTAATGGGCCTGGAGGGAATGACTAACGAGGAGATGTTAGAATTAGTAAATATGCATCGCCGTGCCATGAGTAAACTGGGGAACATGACAAATGAGCCCAAGTATGTGAAAAGATGTAAACATCGCAGAGGGACAGCCTTTAGAAGGCCTCGGAGACCCGCAGAGATGGAGAGGAACAGGAGGATGGGAGCAACAGAGGAGTCATCTCATGAGCTGACAACAAACCAAGTAATAAGGATCCTCCAAAGCCTTTCAGAAAGTCCTAGAGAGACCTGGAGGAACAAACACACCCTGACGTGGCACTGCAATTTCCCATTCATGCTGTTGTCTCCTATGGAGCACAGCAATGAGGACCAGTGTTACAGCCCCTTGTTGGGTGATCATGGTGATTGGTCCTACATCAGAGCCTCGGTCTTTAAAGATACTTAGGCAGTGCAAAACCTAAACCATTTAGTTTATCTATTTCATGTGCAGAAATTGCTTTTAGTTGGACTGTTTTAGAGGTAATTGTCTAATAAATAACAGTTTTGCTGCGTGCCGGAGACCTGTAGCTGGTCCAACACCCATGCTAAGTAACATCTGCAGGTTCAGTCTGATAGGCAAGGACAACAGAAGACAGCATCATGGAAGGTCCTGGATTCTGGGGCTACTTTCCTTTATATTTCTATATAAGAGTGATGTATAATGCCTCAGAATTACAAGCCTGCATATAATCTTGACTGGCTGGTACTTTAAGACTTTAACTCTTAGAAAAAAACCCAACAATTTCAGTAATCTCTGTTAAAGCTTGTAAAATCATTAAAATTAACTGAGTTAAGGAAGAGAAGCAGTCTTCCTTTTTTGGTCTAAAATCTCATTGATATCATCTGGCAATCACTGGTCTGCTACATCTGTCCATCACCAGCATCTGCTGGTGAGATCACAGCCTGAGCAGTCTGCTGTAAATCTGTGTGTCGATCTTGCTGTCTTTATAAGAAGAAACTAGAACCCCAGATTCAAATGTTCTTGAGTTTTGGGTCACGGAAAATCTAGAATTATATCTGCCACAGAATTCTGAAATTCGGTCTCATTTGCAGCTATCAGATTAAACCCCTCACTCCACGCGGCTTTCCCATTTTATTTCAAGCACAGCAACATTATTCAAATTTCACCCAGCTGAAAGATGCAGCTGTTTCTATTTTTGGTGCATCCCTGTTAAAGAATAGGAAACAAGCAACAATTCAGTGCTGTGTTTGGTGATCAGTGGTATTCTATCTGTTAGATATTTTTCACTCATTGGAAACAGAAGTCAGGGGAGCAGTAGCTTAGGTGCTTCTGCCCTTTAAATACTGCAGAACAGCAGTAATGGTATGTTTTTTCTACAGTATAGATTTCTGAAAGCTGAGGCAATTTTCAGAGGACATAACTAGATCATGGCTATAGTTATGGAATAGAATATTTTCCTTTTCCAGGTTGTTTGGATGCAAAAAGAAAATTATTTATAGAAAAAAAACCTCAACAAAACAAACATCCCCCTCCCCCAAACCAATCTATTAATCTCCTTTGTGAAAATTAAATAGTCTAAATAACTCTTGCCTTGGTTGCTGTACAGTTTGTAAACCCCATAAACTGGAGGATGAGAAAGGAGTGAAGGAATCTCTGGTAGCGTATTGTCATTCAGTCTGTGTATTAGCACACACTTAGCATGAACTCTGATTTGCCAAAAAACCAAGATGTAGCAAACAAGGAGAGTTGCACAATCCCAGAAGTAAGCTCAGATCCCACATTTTTAGGAGCGATGTGTACAGCCAGCTACACAAAACTGGTCTAACCAGACCCAAACAAACTCATTATGCAGGGCATGAGCTTCAATGCCCATATCTTGGCTGCTCACTAGCTGGTCTGGAAGACTATGAAGCCAGATACTAAGATGGGTTAAAGGAGGACTGAATGCACGAACATAGTAAGTGGAGATGAAGTTACTCATCCATGGTCATGCAGCACAATCACCGTGGAGCTGGGAGGAGAACTCATATTTCTTGACTTTCAGGATTGTGCTTTACCCACAGTGCTATGAATTAACCTTTGAAGAACTGCTCCAGTGAAGTTCATTGGGTGTTTCATCTTGGAAAATGCAACTGTGGTAAAAAATGTTAATAGGATAGATCTAGTTCCCAAGCCCTACATCATGTAAGTGAACCCGTGAGTATAGCCTGTTAGTTGTGATTTTATTTTTTTTTAATGTTGCACAAATAGAGTGTTCTCTCCAGCTTTCTGAACTGGTGTCCCCTGGTGTCCCACTCATCATTCTGACTAAAGCGTAGCCAGACTTACTTCAATTTCTGTCCCTTCTGGCCACATCATTTTGCACTTGGAGCCTTGTGAGCAGGAATCTTCCACTCTCCTGGGCTGCTGCAAAGGAAATTATTGAGATGCACAACATAAAGGACAAACCCCTCATAATTTTTAGGCAGATGAGAACTGATCAGAGGATGACTGTGAACTCCTACAGGTGGTAACAAGATCACTCCTGTTTAAAAGCACTTCAGGGCTTTGAAAGCAAAGCAGGGCTGTCCACCTCTAGTTGTTGACTGGACAGCAGTGATTTCTATCACTATTTTATTAAAAGAGCAAGTACATGCCTCTCTTGTTTCCAGAGGTTAATATAAATTGAGACCAGCAACATACCAACGAACTTCATCAGCTGCTTGACTCCATCCCTTCCACTGACTGTGTGGTCAGCACCAAGGTCACTGCAGAGTCCTCCTATGGTCTTTTCTAAAGCAGAAATGGCAGTAGGAAGGCCCTTGCAACCACTTCCCTCCATAAAAACACTCACAAAGGCAAGCTTGGCAACCTGAAGACCATCTCCAGTGCTCCCTGCAGGTGATGGGAAGTATCTCGTGGACCCAAACATACCATCAGGAGCAGCCCAGCACTGCTCCTTTCTCTGGAAGCAGTGATGTAAAACACTAAATCCCAGTCTTGAAATCAGGACTTCCCCTTTTCCGTAGGTCTATGGCCTCAGCCAAATGGCACTTCCCATCATTTGTAACACTTTGATGACCATGGGAAGGGGGAAGTCGTCTTCCATGAGGAGGTACAGGGCTGAACTATGGTTCTCGTGTTCCCTGTCTTCAGCACTGGCAAAAGCAGTTCAACATTTGGTTGAAACAATGAAAAATATAACATTTTGTTGAAACATCGTATTTATACTCAAATTACAATCAATCCATCCCCAAATGAAATATCTCATTTCCATTCTTGTAATGATGGCTTTATTTGGGGGCTGTATAAACAAGGGGAAAGGACTTCTATTTTTCAACAGCAAAATACGATGTTTTTGAATGTACTTTTTCTGTTGGAAAATGACAGGATGGAAAATCCACAGCTATCTCTACTTATAACACATCATAGTTAGGTGTGTGTGCATAGCACTTAACACAGCATAAAACATAACATAGCACATAACACATCCAGGTGGGTGTGCAGATGGCATGGGCGCAAAAAGTAAGTTTTAGAGACGAAGTTTGAGGACACAGAAACTGTTGGAGAAGGAGGGTTAAACAGCAGTCAGATCAGACGGTACAAAGAAAGCTCGATTTCCTCTATCTCAGGGAAGAATAAAATACAAAAGCCAGTTTACAGGTGACACTGAAAACACGAGGAGGTCCCTTCATTTATTATTGGGTATAGAGAGATCTGGTGCAAAAAAAACCCCAAAAAATCCAAAGTCATTTGTGCTAGGGTAACAATATCTATCCCTCAGCAGTGAAAATGCCAAAACCCAGCTCATGTTTCTAAGTTGGAAACAAATGAAACTGGTCAAATATGCCACACACTTCCTTTTATTCAATGAAATCTTTTAATATTCCAAGTTTCTTATGTGATTCAAAAGCGAACAGTTTCCAAATGCCAACCTTTCCTGCTGTGGGGTGGAAAATGCCTGTTCCTGGCTTGGTTTAGCAGCAGGCTGGCGGCAGATTGCCATTTCCAAAGCAAGGTGCCTTGGGGAGCGACAGAAAGAGGTGCCCAACCCTCAGCCAAAATAGACTTAAATATCGCCTGAAGCCTGGGGAAGAAATTTTCTGATAGATCACCAAAAAAGGCAAAATCATCTGCCAAACATTCCAGCAATATCACGGTTAATGCAGATGTTTCCTGTGGCAAACGTGGGGAATTGCCTGAAGTGGGTCAGTTATCGTCCTGGGAACCTCTGGCCAAGCCTGACCTCTCCACCTCACACCTGGGTGTAATTTCCAGTCCCTGTTTCCAGTGAAATCAAAGCCGATACAGCCGCTGACTCCTAAGATCTCTGATATGGAGATCTCAGCTGTGGTTACCAGCTGGGCTCCGCAAGTGTCATTTTCCAAAAAACCCATCTGCCACATTGAGGCTCCAGTAGCCAAGAATCTGCTACTTACTACCACAAAACTGCTCCAGATTTTCGCAGGGGTAACTAGTAGCATTTACATTTTGGGAGGGACAGAGAAGGTAGATTTTAGAAACTGTTGCTTTCAGTGTTGAAAGGAAATTTTCATCTTCCTGCACTGGTCCAACCCTGCCTTTTTCTCTGATGCTCTCTTTTTAGATAGATGCCCTTTTAGCTTTCCAGGACTATGGGCCATCTCATAGTTTTTATCTTTCTCAACATTTTGCATCTGTTTTATGTCTCTTAACTGCTGCCTTTGCCTTTAGCCTGGCTTCCCTTTTCTCATATTCACACTTAGAGGCAGAGACAACCCAGCTGAGATTCATGTCTCCATGGATGTTAGATGCCTCCGGGGCTGATGTCTACATTGGAGCTAGTGGTCTAGATTCCCGTTAGCATCAATGGAGAGAAATTAATGACTAAAGCATGATTTATCTGACCTACTTGAGGCATCTGAACTTAGCAGGACCTAATTCCTGCATTGCAAGCATCTCTCTCACTCAATTGGCAACCAGTGGTGATGTCACTGACAGGAGAGATGACTCCTATCCTTTATCATTGAAATCAGTTTTAAAAGTGCTCTGAATTTGCCTTTCCTTTGGGACAATCCTGTCCCTTCACAGGTGCCTTTCTACACCCCTTGGCTCTAATGATTTACAGGTGCCTGCCTTCACCAAGATGCATGCACCTGGTGGTGGATTTCTGCAAGGTTTGGCAAATCTACCCACCATTATTTCCAGGGTGTCTGGTGTGAGTTTTCTCCAGGAGGTCACGTGAAACCTAAACAACCATCAACAACCCTATCTGAAGAGTACGGTCATTTACACACAGAGAGGTAAGCTGCAGAATGAAGGTTTGTTGGTAGAAAAGGGGATTTATCATGACAGATGAAGGGCATTTTTAGCTTGGGAGGCAGCTGGTTTCCCTGAGGCCAGATGGCCACAGGGTTCAGGCCAAACTTCGCATCTTCACCGTGCTCCAGTGTGATGATTATGACTGACTGAACTCAGAGTTTGGGCACTGTGCAAATATTAAACACCCCAGAACCATTTCTGAAAATCATTAGATTAGTGTAGCACCCAGTTTGACATCTCACCACTGAGCCTAGAAAAATGTGAAGCAAAAGTCAACAGCTTTAAAACAAAGGCTATGATGAGAAACATTCTCTAAGAATGAAACATTAAGAATGAAACTGAACCAGGATGAAGATGCTGGAGCCCACCTAACATACAATGAACTTCTAAAATGTACCAAATCTGAGCTCAGATCTGGATCCTGATTTCACAAATGTGGATTTTATCAATAAAAGCATCTCAAGACATTCTGCTTCTCAAAATATGGCTTGATACTGAATTTCTGATGTTTGAGCCACCTCTATTAATTGCTCATAGAGATGGCATATGATTACCCAGAATTACATCCCAAAACATTCTGCTGTCAAGTAAATCCCAGCTTTGGGAGGGGCAGGAGGAAGTGGGGAACCAGGTCTATCCAAAGGGGCAGGATGAAGGTCTGGTACCAATCTCCTGTGGTCACCTGGTATTAATCTGCAGCCAGGTGTCTGTCAAAGCTCCCAAAATCTTTGGGTATCCTAGAGTCAACTGAGAGAGACTGCATGAAAAGGAAGTCAGCTCTTGAAATCGTTCCTGTGCACCTGATACAGCCAGAGCACCCAAAACCCATGGCAACAGAAACCACTCAGTTTCCTGCAACAAGACAGACCTTATGTCCATGTATAATATGTATTTTAAGAGGTAAACACCTCTTGATGTGATGAATCATGCTAGCACAGGAAAGAAGGAGAAAATAGGACGATAAATAAAAATAAAACCCAGCTGAATTAATTGTCCTGACCTGGTAAGCTATGAGCGTGACCAAGGTATATATAAACCTCTTAGGAATGAGTGGTCCCACTAATAGCTGGTGTAACTACTCTGGCTCACGGTGCCTGCGACTGTCTGCTGCAAATTGCATGACACAGCTCCTCGATGCATCCCAGTCCGGGGTTCATCCATGGAGGGAGAATCTTCCTCAGTGCATCTGCACTTCGTTAGTAGTTTGTAGACTTCTAAATGAGCAACAGACCCCAGCATGAATACGCATTGTCTGAGCTCGGCTGATCATGCTGTGTGATAGAAGGGAGTGTTAAAAAAAACTGCTGTTCTTCAGTAAACATTGGAAAAGAAGACTGAAGATTAATTCAAACAGCTTGGATAACTGAAACAAGAGAAACAAGCTGAACATTTCCAAATATGGGCTACCTTACTCCAATATCAAGCTAAGGGAACCTTGGGACATGTGAGCCAACCGAGCTGCAACTCCCTGGATAATGAGGCCTTAATTAAAATCTAAATTGTGCATACATAAAAAAACCCACAGGGCTCACTTCAACCACAGAGGTCATGAAATCACAGGCAATCATATGACAAACATTAATCCGAAAGGGTCCAGGGAACAACTGCTCTGCACACACTCACTCAACACAAGCCACAAAAACACTTCGCAAAAAATGCCATAACGAGCTTAAGGCTTTTAGTACAAATAAATAAAGCCACAAATAGTAACACCAAAGGAAGAGAGAACAGGAACCACCAAGGGCTCTGGTCTTCTGCAGTGGGGATTTGTTCAGTGAAAACACCAAATTAATTCTAAGAGAGAGATTATATCCAGGCCACCCCCACTCCCCAATGCTTCACTTCCCTGCTTTGCTCCCCCAACAGCTCCTGCTAATCTGATCTGGAGGAAAAAGCATTCCTCACTCCAAATCTGGCACTCATTTTACCCTCACATATAATCAAAGCACTTGAGATGTTTTTCTTTAATACTATTAGGAGCAATAACACACCATGTTCAACATCCCATCTCCAGCTGCTTTGGAGAAAAGCAAAAAAACCCAACCCAGACACTAAACTATGCGCAGGGGGCACAGGGAGAGGAATAATTAGCTGATTTATGTAATTCCCACATTCAGCTCTGGGTTTTATTTCCAGACGTGCAGAGTGTTGACCAGCACCCGGTGTTGGATCGTCCTGACTCTGACACCCTCAAGCCCTCATCCTGCCTGGCAAAGTGAGCAGCGGATCTCCCCATGCGTGCCGTGGCACCGAGGATGAGTGCAGATGGTCCCAAGTTGCTGTTGGATCCAGGAGGTCAATGCAGGGTGATTTATCTCCAGAACACAGCAGACCATGGAGCTCAGCTGGTGTAATTTGGGGGCAACCCAGCTACCGCCATGGACATCTGCTAAGGATCTGCTGCTCTGTTTCTGCACTATTTTTGCTGTTAAAGACCAGCAGCTTGCAAGAACAGCAGTGAGAAAACCTATAAAAGGGAGAACATTTATTTAGGGCAAACCAGGTGTGTTGCCCCCATTGGTGTGTGTTGCCTTTTGATGAGAAGTGACATCCCCACACTGGCAGCGCTGACGCACCAACAGCACGTTATGATGCACAACCTACACTCACTGACTCTAGACTGTTAATTTTGACTCAAGAATACCATTTAATGAACTTTCTTTGCCTTTTCATTTCAGGTGGAGGCTTGCAAGACCTTTTAATTTGGGAGAAACGCCAACCCAAAGCTCAATGTGGTGGTTGGAGATGGTGATGTTGCTCACAGTAGGGCTTCTCTTAGGAGAAGTCTTCCTGTGCCTCCAGGTCCTTTGCCCATATTAAATACAGCCTTCCCTGATGGCTCATTGCATCTCCCAGGTGTGACATGGAGGGACAAGCTCTTAACTTATCCCAAGGGACAGGCAAATGAGGAGTCTCATGGGAACAAGTGGTCCCAAGCAATTTTGTGAACAACTTCTGTCTGCAGGAGAGACCATGTCAGGATTACACACACAAGAGGAAAGAAAGATTTTGCCAGAAATTCCTGAGCTTCACTGGGTGGAAGGCCAGAGCCATGCCAAGAGCAGGAAACAAGCATGGGGATGTACTCTTGAAATAAACATTGTCCTCTTGAATGGGCCACAAAACAATACAATTAAACATAGCCTGCCAGTGAAAATACACTTGGGACAATCTTCCCAAACCTCCCCTCTTCATCCACCACCACGTGCACACTGTGGATGTGGTTTTTTGTTCTGGTTACTGAGATAGGAAGGAAGCAGCCCCAGCAGCATCACTGTTAGGGCTGGATCCAGAGAAAGCAGGGAGCAATATAGCTGGATTTTCCTCCCCAAGTCCAGCTGATGGGGATGTGGGCTTGCAGCTGTAAGTGAAGAAGCTGTAGCTATAAATGAGTGTTGTTCTCCTTCTCCTGACGTCAAGGGAAGCTTTGCAGGGGAGCCCTGCCAAGCTCCTGAGAAGCTCTCCCACCCCACGCAGCCCCCACGCGCACAACGTGAGATCGCAGCCGTCTCCCTCCCAGCCGGGTGTGGGCACACCTCCGCCTCCCGGCCCCAAGCTGCCATGGGGGGAAAGCCGCTTGCCCAGAAAGCCACTTTCCATCAGCAGCACCTCATGCTGGACCCTAAGCAGATGGAGGGGGCAGTGGTGTGTGTCCAGGGCACACCAGGACAGGAGTGTTGTGAGTCACCCCGATACATGGTAGCGTGATGGAGGGAAACCATCTCAGCAACAGCTTTACCTCCTAATGCTTTTCAATAAACACTTGGCTCTGAGTTGCCGCTGCTCTTTATTTCTGTTACTAATAGGGAATGTGACACTGCATCGCTCCCTTTCACAGGGAGGGAGAAGTGTGTCTTTTGTGCCTCTTCCAGAAAAAAATCCACAAAAACAAAATCAGAAAAGTATTTCCTTTTGCACATAGTCAGGACTGAGCTGGGACAAGGTGATGCCAGGAGAAGAAGGTAACCCTCCTGCAGCTGGGATGCAGAATTAAAAAATGTCATTCCCAGCATATCCTTAAACAAACCCATGAGAGATGCCAGAGCCGCCCCAAACTTTCCCCTTCAGCCTGTAATTTTCAGACAACAAACCGATCCTTTCACTTTTCCAAAGGAGCAAAGAGAAAGACAGAGAACTGGAAAAACCCTTTATAGAAATATCAGCTGTTCCTCCTCATTCCCACCCCCAGTTCTGTTTTTTGACAAGTTAAAGTGAGGCCATAACTTATTCTGCTTTGTTCGACAGGGCTAATCACACGTGACTCTAATCACTCATGATGTTTTATTGATTTTAAGCACATTTAATCAGAAATTGGCTCTGAGTTAGATTCCTGCTAATTACTGAGAAGCAGCATTTTGAATGACTTCACAATTGGACTGCAGATTAGAATGGACAATATGTACTAAAATAATGATTCATGCATTCAGCTTCCTGGATTTATTTTGTTTATATTGGATTTTTTAATCTTTAAAGACATAATTCTGCATATGGGCAAGCAGCATTTAAAACCCTTAGTGAAATGGTTTTAATTTAACAGGCCAGGCTTTAGCCAGAGATGGGATATGGGGGGGACAGTTTATCCCCTGCAGATACAATTCTTTCTCTGAAGGTCACCCGAGGAGCCTTGCCCATGGTGACACCACGCACGGGTGGTCATGGCATCACCAGGAGGTGGGAGGCCACTGCACGGAGCCCCTGTGGCATCTCCACATGGCTCACACTTCTGGATGAGAACAGATGGGCAGATGGGTGTGCTGCATCTCACAGCATCAGGCCTGTATACCAAAACCATCATTTCTTCTGCCCTGAAGCAGAAGCTTTTCTGAGCTTTTTTGACACTATTCCCAGCCCCAAACACTCCTGAAAATGCAAATGGCTCATTAAGGCAAGGGGACCTCAGCTCCAAGAGGTGCAGAACCACCCCCGTTGAATTCAGCCACCAACGGCCACATCACCGCTCCTGAACAAATCTTTCAACAACGCAGGGTTAAAGAGTTTGTATTTCCGTGTTTATCCACCTAAAAACCACCTCCTCACTGAAAATCAGATTATCACAGCCTTGTAACTGATTTGTGTATTTTAGAAGTCATGTTTGTCTCATCTCCATCAGCGCCTAGGCTGGACATCCATGGCAAAGTGACTTCAAACATTGCAACGACTTTGTTCGTGCTCAGAAGCAGTTGTGGCCAAGCACAGACCAATTCTCCACTCTGCAAAACTTCTGCTGCTTTCTGGAAAACACTGATCCATACGCAACAGGGAAGCCGGAGGCCAGCAGACAGGCCAGGCCAGAGACTACCAGCTATGTGAACTGCTAGAAGACTTTCCTTCTAAAAGAAAACAGAAACTTTCCATTTCCATCTATTCCATTTTAATTTTGTTTGAAAACAAGAAGCCACATCAGGGAAGACTCCTGCAGTTTTCAGCTAAAATTTACAAGTTTTGAGTTATAAAGTCAAAATTTTCCATGAAAAAAGGGAATATTTTTTTTTTCCAACACAGCTCTACTAGGAGTACTTACCGCAATCTTGCCAGCCAGTTGCTTTCATACAAAAACAAGCCCGAATTCAGAATGATGCAGAGAATACTCTGCAATAACTGGCATTTAAAAAGCAACAGCTCAGAAGTCTCCCTTTCTGCTCCCACTCTTTTCCACAGGTCCATGACACTACGATTCAGTGGGTGGAACATTGCTCACGAATTATGTGAAACCTCAGTTTCACAGAAAGCTAGGAAATTCACCCCAGAATCACCACTGGCCTCCCAAAGAACCAGCCTGCAAATCTGTATTAATTCATATATTCTTGAGAAGTGGTGGAGATTTTTAGTCTTTAAGTACTGTTGCACTCCTTGGATACAGTATAGCAAGACTCTACCCCTCATGTAGGACTCAAAGAGTAGCAAATCCATGTGTAATCCTGACTCCTTCATGCTTTCCCACATCCCCACAACCTTCTTCATTCTTCACTGTGCCATTTTAGTATCACTGCAGAACAGGATTTAGAGGCAAAGGGAACTCTCACCTTGGTATAATGTCACGGGTTATAAAAAGGAAACATCTCTTTGAGTTGGGCCCCTTCAAACTTTTTTCTTTCCTTCTTGCTTTCGTTCATTCATTCTTTCATTCTTTTTGTTCTTTCAGTTGCCTTTGATTCTTTCCTTTGCATAAAAACACAGATTTCAAATACATTCTGCAACAGCAAGTGTCTGCCTTGCCCACATTACTTGACATGTCATTGTCTGCAGTGGCTCTGAGGGTTGCAAAGGTTGCACCTGTGTTCAGCCCATGCCCTGGCCATGTGACTTCATACCACTCAAAACTGAGAGAAGCCTTAAGGAAGACCCAGCTTCCTTCTGAGATGTCAAGGTCAGCTTTTCTATTTTAAGTTCCTCCTTTTATCCCTTCAAAACTTGCATCAAGGTTTTTACCAGGTCTTCAAAGACAAAGACCTAGAGAGGTGAAATGTAGATAACACCAATCACTTTACATCGAGAAAAGCTGCATAGAGGAAGCCACTGGTCCTAGGAGGCACAATCTCAATGTACCAGTTTCAGAGGACCTATGAAGGTCCCTGGTCTGAGCCCTGGCTTGCCTGTACTGACATTGCTCCCATGCATAATGCAGTGCTGCCAGGACAGCAGGACGTGGATAATAAGATGAAAGACCCCTCTGGTCTGATGTTCAGTGGGTCATGACTAACCTACAGGGACAATGGTGTTGTGGCACATTGTGATGGCAAAGCATTCATCAGGACAGGGAAGGTTAAGATCCAAGCACTCACTGAGGGCATCCACCTCCCTTCACCAAGTATAGCAACAGTGCTTGAAAAACTGCCTCTCCAAGCTGCAGTCTTTAGGATCATCCTAGGAGAACTCCAACAGAGATGTGACCTCTCTACACCTCCCCGTTGTATCGTCCATATAACCCTGGGCAAGGCACAGCAGAAAGTCCTGGAGTAGGAGCCAGCTCTGGTGTTACTGTGTGAAAGTACACATCTGTCCTCAATATGTCAGGACAAACCTTCTGCCAAGGTGAGGCTTGCAGGGAAAGGTCACTTACCAATACAGCTAGAAGATAAATGAGGAACAGAGGACTGATCCTCTGAAACAATTTTCCTCATGAAAGCTATGCAAAGGGAATTCTACATCAACTATAAAACTCACCTCATCCAGCATTACCGGGTGTAGGTGTTCACAGCCCTGAGATGTGTTGCTTTAGTAGTTTTCTGAATGGACATGAGTGACACAAAAGCAGATTTGCATTCTTTCACTCACTGGTTGACTCCAACTTCAGAGTCTTCAGTGAGAAGTACAGGCTTGAAATTATTCTGAAGTTACAGCACCTACAAGACTTTTAGCAGATGGAAACCTGAAAAAAGATTACTTCTCAGATGCATTGCTCATTTGTTCAGAGTAATTAGTAGATGTGAAACCAAAAATAGACCCTTTTCCTTTGATCCTCTCCAGTTGAATTCTGTGCGTGACAACCCAGAGCATGTCTTGATATTCTGCACTGAAACTGCTGCAGTTCCCATTGAAAACCCAACCAGCGTTTCACATCTCACCTATGAAAATGCAGATGAAGATAAGCCCTATCAAAGGACATTGGTGAGCTTCAACCTTTCCCAACCCCTCACATTTCTCATCCTCCTAGAGGAAGAAAATGACTTGTGGACTCACAAAATTTGCAGTGTCCCAGTGATGAGCCTGTGCTGTTCTTCTCTGGTTATTTAACAGTCTATTAAAACTCCACCCTGAAAGGAGCAGCTAAGGTCCTTGCAGTCTCCTGAATTCAATGGCAGCCCTTTCTTTGACACTACTGGCTTTGGGATTAGCCCTTTATATATAGCCTAGGGCAAAGGGTGAGGAAGACGAGTGGTTTCCAGAAGATGCAGATGAAGAGCAGAGCAGATGGGGCCAGGGCAGAGCTTGGCAGGAAGAGCCTGTGTGTGTGTGGAAGATGAGGGGAGAGCTGGCAGCAGGAGCTCGGGGGTGCCGGGGATAGGCTATGTCAGGAATACTCAGTGCTACCAAAACAACCCAGGAAACATGGGCTCCTGCATCTCAGTTGACTGCTCTAAAAAAAGAGGCGATCCTCTTACAGTGCAAAGCTGGCTGAGCACACACATGCTGGCCATCCTGCTCCTAAGTGAGAGCTGCCTCCTTGCCTTCAAGGCTAAATTAAAGGAAGACTGCGTTAACCCATTTCCCATCAATGCCTAGACTTGTCCTCCTCAGCTGGCTTTGCTCGCCTTCAATGGTTAAGGTGGTACCAAGAGTTGGAGTGGATACATGGCCAGGATGGAAACGAGAATGGGAAATCTGAGACTCACACTGCTGTACAAACCCCTTGGCCTGTAGCAAAGCTTCAGCACAAAAATACAGCCCCAAATACAACCAGCAGCAAATATTTCATCTACCCAAGCAGCGAGTGTGCTGAGGTCAGTCAGCTGACAGCAAAGCTGCTCACACCAGACTGGTGGGGGTATGGTCATTTTTCCAGCTGTACATTGAACAAGCCTTGTTCTTTATGCTGAGCATTAGCAATGATATCCTGCATTAGAGATTAGGGTAATACTGTACATTATTTCTGGCAAGGGATTAATTAGTTCTCAACATTTCTGAGAGACAACTGGTATAAAGAAAGCCATTCATTTCACTGAGATCCAAATTAACAAGTTTCTCATTTGCTTCAAAACTCGCTCCATGGTGTAGTGAAAGGTAAGCTGGGAACTGCCTGCTTTAAAATGCTTAATAATATTGATTAGCACTCCAAAACTGCTATATGCCAAACATTACTCCTTCCTCTCCAGGTCCCACTGTAGGTTGTCCTCCCTGCACCCACAGACCCCTGTCGTTACCGAAACAACCTTTGCTGTACCCTAAGAGTATGTCCCAAATACGACAGTGATGTCCCACTCAGCAGCCTGCCCAAATGCAGTGCTTTATTCCTGACATTCCTTGGGCTGGAGAGAAGCAGCATGAAGCCTGTGGCACCATGCTGGGAGCAAAGGAAAGCCCTGTTCAAGGCTTAGCATGGTGAGGAGAGACAAGGGGGGACAAGACCATGTGTTTTGCTCCAACTGGCTGTAATCAGGGCATGTGGAGGAGATCCAGAGGTATGGGGATGGAGCAGCAGAGCCAATGTGCCCTGAAAATGTGAAGTGGGAGGCCACCAGCCAACGTCTTCAGGGGAATTTTTCCCAGGCAAATAGGACACTGTCACTGGAAAGCTCCAAAGCTGAGCAAAACACTGGCTTCACTAGGACTCTTCACTGGCAAAATGGCTTACTATTGACACGTTGTCCTCTGTTGTCCATAGTGTTCATGGTTGTACACACGTGGACACAGAGTCACCTGGGGATCTCTGTGCCATTCACCACAACATGGCATTTTCCATAGTTTCTTGGCTTTTTCTGGGGCAGCAAAAACAGCTGAAGCTGCCCATAGTCACTCACTTTGCTTTCACAAAATCTGCTGTTTCTTGTTTGAGCTTGTTTAAATTCACTTTCTTCCTGTTCACTTTTATTCTGCTTTTTGTCATCAAAGTCCTGATTGGGCCGATGAGGGCTTTTGAGACCTGGAGGCTTTCCACGGGTCTGGCTTGTATTAGAGAGGGGCAATTTCCCAACCGCCGACTGAGTTTCAACATTCCCATTCTCCTTGCCTTGCTGAGGAAAACCAGGGGCATGCATACAGCCTCCTGCAAAGATCTGCATCGTTTCCAGCAGGATTAAACCATGGCAGGGAAATTTTAACCAGAGCAACAGAGCGGGCCGGACTGGAGAGCTGTTGCTGGCATGCTTGGAGTTGAGATTTTTGGCCCAATGACCATTTCTGCAGCCCATCCTCCCTAGTGTGATGAAGTGCTTCACTGCAAGAGTGGGGCTGTTGTGGGTCCCCCTGGTCTGGGGCAGCTCATGCAGTCCTCAGGAAGCTGGACCAAGGGTGGCAGGGCCAGTCACTGGGATGCAGAGAGCACCCAGTGCAGATGGAGAGCTCTGTGCTCACAGCCTTGCAGCCATCCCTCCTTGCAATCACAACCCCATGCTCACAACCTTGCATAGGGGAGCTCTTGCACAGCCCTGCCTCACCGAGCTGATTTAAGGTCTGGAGGTATTTTTACTTGGGAATGAACACTGCTGGGACATGTTAAAATGAACACAAGAGCACAGTTTTTGACAGACTTTTATAAACTGTAGGTGCAAGGCATGTCCACAGGACTAAATGTCATTGTGTTCTTCATGAAAACTGCAACTCTGAGTAAACAGAGCTAGTTGGGAAGGTCAAAGTCAGTGACCATTCCCAAACCAGTACCAGTGCCATGATAATAACATAATAAACATCATAAATCTGTTCTTTGCTCTTCACAGTTTCAGTGCGACGCAAACTAATCAAAGAAGTAAAATGATGTGAAAACCGATCAAATTTACAAAAGAAGCAATTGCGTAGACATAAGCTTGCCATATGTCCTACCGTAAATAACAGCCCCCATGTCTTTCATCATTTAGAGGAGAGTTTGCTCCTGGTCCTTCCCATGGATCAGGATCTGGCTCACCCCCACCTTTTCATTTACCAAAGCAAAACCCATTGGGGAACAATCTCTAGCACCCCCAAGTCCCTGTGACACAGGAGAGCTGCCATGGATGAGGCCTCACTCGTGGACAGCAATGCGAAAGGCAGCGCTCAGCCCTGCGAGTGCGCAAACCGTAACTGAACTCCCCCCATCACCCCCTCCCCAGCTGCACTGTTAATTACTGCAAAAATAATCGCAATATTAATTGCAATTGCTCATGTACCTCATGACCAGTGGATATTACCTTTTAATAGGTGCCATCGTGCAATTAAGCATTGGCAGCGCGAGGCAGGCGTTCTGCAGTGCCAGCAAGTTTTGCAGAAAACCACGAGATGGCGATGCAATAGAAATTTCCATCGAGAGAAAAACCACTTCGGGGTTACGGAGAAAGGCCTGAACCCCCCCGGCTGAGCCCTCTGCAGAAAAAGTACAAGGCATGTACTGAGAAGTGGAATTTTACATTATTTTCCTTCTTTTTTGGGAGCATGCATATGCTCGTTCTGCATTTATTGTGTATTTGTAAAGATTTAAAGAATAGCACAGGTTTTTTTTCAATATTACTAGCTGCCTTGAAATAGGCTGTTCGAGCAGCAGCTTGATCCTGTCATGACCAAGCAAGTCTGCATGAAGCAGCAGTAAACTGCAGCCCTTCAGAGTTTGCTGCATAACAGTAATTTTTAAAAAGGATCTTTCCTTTCTCTAGCAAAATGCCCCATTGCCCAAGTGATATGTCCATCGTTGATAGCTGCACTGCAAGAAATTTTGACACAAAGTGAAAAATTAATTAAGGTTTTTAATTAAAATACAGGGAGGCATGGAAAATGGAGAGCTGGCTGATGCAGTGCATGTAGTTGCAGTCCCTTTACCCTCTGAGCTCAGTCCTTCCCCCCTGGGATGGAGTGACTGGGATGCATAAAGTGGGATGGATAAGTGTGACTTGAGTGTACACATTGGATGTCAAGACAGATCTGAATATTGCTACATAAAAAAACCCTACTTTATCAGCTTATTTTTGCTTATAGTCTTTTCCCCTTACTGGAAACGTATATCCATAAGGAATACAAATACATACTGAATGTCACTATGGACAGGCTTCAGGGTTTGGGGTTTTACATGGCACTATCCCACCCTTGAGGGACTCCATAGGATTGGACCTGCTCCCCTCCAACCCCAAGCTGAGCAGTTTATGGCCTGCCTAGCTCTGCTGTCAGGGATAGGGTCTCAAAGAGCAGCACAGGGGACAGGGGTTTGGAAACCTCCTTCTCACGCATCCCCTGGTGCAACGAGGTCCCGTTGTTCTTGTGATTATTTTAAAGTCAACAGTTTTATACACAAGGAGTTAAAACAACAAATATTGAGCTGCTTTCAAATGTTGCAAGATAGAAGACACATGTTCAACACCTCCATCTTCTTTCTAAAATGCCTCAGTGAACAAATTCTCAAACCTTAATGCCTTCAACCAGTGCCAGATTTTTTTCCTGTGACTTTTTAGCACAATCACATTAAAAAAATTGCCTACCTTTTCTCTGAGTCCCTGTTCCCCACCTTAGTTTCCACAGTGTGAGACATGGCTCCAGCCAATGCTACTATAAAGGCGGTGGGCACATGCTACCAGTCACCCCTTCTAATTGACCCTGTTTGCTCTCAAAACCAACCCTTACCTGCTCATGGAGCAACACCTTCTTCCCACCAAGCCCTTCAGCACTATGCAGGGGCAGCAGCTTTCACCTTCCCTCTCCAAGGGAGCAATATTTCTACTGCCAACCTCAAATTTGGGGACTGGTGGCTACGTAGGGCTGTTTCTCTCTGGTTTATGGCACCCGTTGAGCTGAATGAGGATAAAGCACCGCATTTTGAGTCCACAATTCAATTAGCTTTTGTACAAATGCAGCTTCAAAGTGCCCTCGTGAAAATTTGCCCTGCAAATTAAAACTCCCCTTTGCAAATCTGCCCTTTAGGTTCCTGCTTGAAAAGGGGATGGGAGATTCATTTTCCTCTAGTTTATATATAACTTGCTAAGCTTTTTATTTTTTTAAATGAGCTTACTATGTCCAATTTAAGTCAAAATTTAATGATCCCTGCAGTAATTCATTTAAGGATACAGCTTCAATAAACGCCATGGCATAAGTCAGGGAATAACTGTCCTTGTCTACAGCACAATGATTAATCAACTTTATTAAAATTAGGATTGGCTGAGGAGATTTGCATAATATAAGAAGACTCAGAGCCTTTTGCAGGACTAAAATGGACCTGAGACCAAACTTTGAGGCTTTCCTCCCCGCTTTCCTGGCCCCATGTACCTTGGGAGGACCCATGTCCAGAACGGCTGGTTGTGCTCACATATGAAGGTGGATGGTGTGATAGCAGTCGTAAAAAGGGTTAAAAAAGACCAATAGTCCTTAGCACAAACAAGTAGGTCACAATGCACTTTGGATAGAAAGGGGATGTGGGAAATATCCTATATTTCTGGCAATTTAGAAGGTGGTGGCAATGAGATGCTTTGGCGCAGGGATGCTTTCTGGATGAAGCATTAATCAGAGCAACCACTTGGAGTTATTTTATATTATTTTATGTCATTTTATGTCCTCATCTCCCTCTGGAGTTGGGCCCTGGATGCCCACTCTGCTTAGCGAGCGACCCGTGCCACGCCACAGCCGACGCTCAGAGCAGCTTAGCCTGCTTGGCAGGTCAAAGAAAGCAAAAGCAGTCCAAACTGCTTGGAGCGGCTCTGCACCCCAGCTCTGGAGAACAGCACCCCGACATGGCCTGGGCCACAGGGCCAGCACAGCCCCCTGCCACCGGGCTACCATGTCGAACAGACCGAGCCCCTGCGGAGTCCGCATTACTGCTGCGATGACCCTATATGTAACACCAGCCAACCATGAGGGACCAATTAGATTTCTGGATCCAATTAGCAGCAGCTGTGATTTGTGTGCATCCCTCTGTACATATGGCTACGCTGAACTTTCCCTCAATTTTAAATGTCCCCATATAGCACAGAGGAAGGACCATTTGTCTCATTTTTTTTGAGAGCCTTTATTATGATGGACGAGGAACCTTTTACATCATTCACCAACTTGCAAACAAATTAGCTACCTTCATCACCTTCCCCTGATAGTGGAGCTGGCAAGCGACAGCCCGATGAGCTGTAGGGGAGCGGGTAATGGGTGCGGAGAGGTGTACAAGTATTTCATTGGACATGATCAACCAAGTTCTCTGGAAATAAAATATAAGCGAAGTCAGATGCTGAGGGCTTAAGTGTCCATGCATTAACCAAGATGGTTTCCATCTCATGGAGCAATTTGGGCTCCGGCCATTTAGGGCGGGACAGGAATTGTTACTCATTTTAATGGATGCTGGGCATCCAAATCCCTTTGGTGGGATTGAAAAATCTCATTCCTAATTTCTATGTGTCTCAGTCCTTCACATGCAGCCAACTCTCGCAAGGCGCTCTGGTAAGCCTGATAAAAGCTTTACTGGTATTACCCATAATGATCTTTGATTTCCTCAAAGAGATCAGAGTAGGAAGAAGAAAAAGAAAGGTCTAAGTCCTGTTGACAAAATGACAGAGCTGGCTCCTTCTTCCCTATCAGCAATTGCAGCCCAGAAACAGAAGATCCCATCAACTGCAGCCCACCAGAACCCCTGTGCTCAGGACCGTGCATGCAACGAGAGCACAGCAGTGATGGCTGCAGAAGGGGATGATGCGGATTAGTGCAGGTCCTACCGCTAACAATCCTGGTAAGAACAGTGGTGCTGCAAGCACCAGGGAGCAAGGCTGTGATAAATGACTGGGAGTTAATGGCAAGGCATTCTGCAGCACTGCCCAAGGGGTCAGTCTCCTTCATCTGCAGGGCTTTTAACAGCAGACTGCCGTTCTTGGCAGGAGGTGTCAATAAGGGAGTGGATCACCAGCTCCAGCGCAAAGGGAAAAGATAAAACCACTTTACAGGGTGCTCTAAAGAAAGAAGTTGTCTAGCTGGAAAGTATTCATTAAAAAAATAAGTCAGCATTGGAGGAAAGACCCCTGTACACATGCATAGCCTTGACAAAATTGCACTAGAAACGAGGCACGGCATCCTTTTATTGCACAGTAAACAATTTCGCATCTCTGTCACCTGCAACATTTGGAAATGAGCCCTTTTACACAGTAGCCAGCCAGCAGCCTAGGGACAAGCACATGAAGGGGTTGTGTGTAAATTAGGAGGGGAGGGAAGGAGCTGAAGTTTGCATGATATCACTCCAGGTATCATGAAAAAAACAAGAGTTTCTCCCTGCTTGGCTGAAAACCATAGGGGATAGACCTAGTGGTGGCAGTTTCCCGTTCCTCCTCTTACAACTGGTTCAACCTGGTGGAGAGCACGTAAAATTGGTCAAAGTTATCTGTAGAGGGGAAGGATCAAAAACTGGGTGATGTTTTCCACGGAAGCGGAAAATTCATCGGAATTAAACTTGATACTTGGAAGAAGAAAAACATATTTGAAAACCCAGCCCAAATGCTGTACAGTAGCTGATCCACAGAGAGGAAGACTGGTTTTGTGGTTAAGGCGCTTCACTGTGATCTGAAAAATCTGAGTTTAATTCCGTCAGCCACAACCTCCCTGCATGCTCTTGGACAAATTGTTTCCTATCTTTCTGCCCAGCTCACTGTATAAAATGAGGGCAATAGCTCTTTCATTTCAAAGAGATAATCCTTACCGCTAAGAGTTTGTAGTCGTGAGTAAGTCTATGCATTGTGGATTGAAGCAACAAGTTGCAGGAGCATGTCACCTTGATGATGGTGGTAACATTTTATTCCTCTTTGTGGAAGGAGCTGAATTCTCTGCTTGAAGACAGGCTATTATAACCACAATCCACTCCTCTCCGTGGTCAGGATTTGAAACCAATTTCTCTATTAAAAAAAATTAATTGCAAAAACCCAGCTTAATTAGCTTTATAGGCAGCCAGTGAGTACAGAATACCCTGAGCAAGGGTCCTCTCCAGCCAAATACCGTCCTTTAGGGAACTTGGCATTCCTTCCAGGCTGTGTGTCAAGGAGACTGAGCAACTTTACATCAACACAACATGGATTTTCCTTCTACCAAACTACTCTGCAATCTGTAATTTTTAACCTCACAAGTTTGAGATTGTACCTTAACATTTGCAGGAAGCAGATGGCTTCTGCATACTGCCAACCTGTTGTTACAAAAGCATCTTCCAAGAATTGTTTTCTACCCACAGTCGCTAACCATAATTAACCTTTCATATGATTTAATAAACAGGAAAAAATATTTGCCATCTCATATTAATAAAGAGAGCTCTTCAGGACATTTTTTTTTCCCCTTCTAGAACATAGAAGCTGCAGTAATTTTTTTGTGTGCCTATTTTACTGCCTTTCAAACTATTTAGGGATGCAGCTTACCTATGCAGATTAAAGCTGTGAAGGACAGCATAATAGTGGATACGCAGAGCACCTTCTGGCATGACACAAAATGCCCTCTTATTTGAGGAAAAAAAAAGCAAGACCAAGTGAGAGGAGCGACTGCTAAGCTCAGGGCAGAGATGGAGAGCAGAGCTCACCGACAGCCCCAGCAATACCAAGGGAGATAGATACGTTTTACACCTTTGCCACACTCATAATTTTAATACCTCAAAGAGTTTTAAGTGATGATAATAGAGTCCTGCAGTGCTTCGACCTTTTTAAAATTCAGAAACTTTACTGACCAGTCATCTTTGGATAGAGGGCTCTCCATACGTACACACCACAGTGACAGACACCTCCAAAGTGTCTATAAACAGTGCTAAGTGCAAAGTGGTCTTATTCCCATGATTTCATTAATGAGTGAAAATGAAGATGTTGGCTAAGACGTTCCTCCATATTAGGGGGGGAATTAAATGATGGATGTAAGTAAAAAGTTGGCATGGGGGACCAAAGTACGTCTCTCCATTCCTGATGGGTAGTTGCTTTGGCTTAGGACATCAAAGGCTTTCTGAAGAGCTGAAACTATAAAGGAAATATTCTCTAGGTTTAACCAATTTCCATAATGGGGATTAGAGAACATTCTCCCTGCTAGGACAGGAGAACTTCTTATTTAATTAATGTTTCTTGTAACTGTTGAGTGGTCATCATCCATTAGTACGATAACACACCCTTATAATTAAAAATACAGTTACGATGATAACTGCTTGACTATAAGAAATAAAATAAAATCAAATCATATACATACAAGGACTGAGCCGCAGAGCAGGAGCCGACTGCAGGAGATGACCACAGGTTTTCTGTTTTGTCCCTGGTTTTGCTGGTACGGCAGAGTTCAGTCACTGAATGGCATTTCACTGCTGTTTGCTATTGATATGCTGCCAAGATTGAAATGGATCAACTTGAATTAAGATGGATGCACGTCACATTAATGCAAGCCTAAGGAGACTGACTTTAGCTAAAAACCAAAAATGGACAAATTATTTTTAAAAAAAACAAGCAGGTTTTTTTTTCCAAGGCTAGAAATTCAACAAGCAAAATCAGAGAGAAGTCTTCACTAAGGATAAAAACTGTGTCTTTATATAAATAATACGCACCTGGAAACCACCAAGAAGTTGCAGTGCTTCCTTTGCATCCTGTCACCATCTCGGACATTGGCTGGTATATTTGCTTGCCTGAAACACAGCAGAAAACCATCATTCTGTTAAAGCTGCTATTTCTGTCATCATTTTCAGTAATTAATTCTTCCATTATATCAAACTTTTTGTACATTCTGTACTCTGTTTCCTTTTTTGATAATTTTGTCCCAGTCTTGGTTTCAATAATTTTTTTTTAGTGTTCTCAGATTTTGTCTAGATTAGAAGAGCTTTTAAAAAGAATATTCCCATAAAAACCTGATGTTTTCCTCAGATGATGTGATCACAAAACATTGTGATATCAATAACAGTTAAAAAAATCCGAATATGGTTTTTACTTTTGCAGATCTCTGTGAGATACGGTGTAGGAAAAAAAATATGGAAGCAGTGATCTTTTATACAACACCTTATCTTTTTGCCTTATAACTTAAGGTGCCCTTGCCAACTCTGAAGATTCAGAATTTTGGTGCTGCTGTTGCCTTTGGAGGGCACTTTGATTTTTTAAGCCTCAAGCCCAGTTTACAAGATCTGACCAATTGAATTTAATTTTCTTTCCTTTTCTTTCCAATTCGTCTTAAGATTCAGGCTGAGGTTTAGCCTTTGGTCTTCTGAATTTCCTTTTTCCTGGCCAGTTTCTCTAATACTATTATTTTTATTTTACTATAAAGGGGTTCTCCTGCTGGTGTTTCTTGTTGTACTTTTTTTGGTTTGTTTAACGCTA
>NW_010205025.1:0-21779 GCF_000695765.1 Mesitornis unicolor | reverse complement strand
TTCCCTACAGGATGGGTTAAACAGTTGCTCTGAGCACTTTTTGGATTCATTGGATCCAGCCCAAATCCACAAGGCTGGATTTTGCTGCCCCAAGAGCCCCGAGGATCTTTAATCTGCGGCTCCTTTCACTACCTTGGCAGCCGTTTCAAGTCAGGACATGTTTGATGGGTTTTTTGGGGGGGGAGAACACGTTTTCATTCAAGAGATGTTACAGCAAAATTTGAGCAAGGTCTGCGGTGGTCTGTGTCCGAAGGCAACAAAGCCGGCTTTCTCCTCTGCTTTGGGTTTCTTTTCAACGCTCACCAACTTTGTCTCACAACACCCTTGAGAAGGCAAATGTGCTTTTTGTTTCTTTATTAACAGGCGAGAGAACTGGGACATTAAAATCCCAGTTTTGCCGTGGGAGGTAGCCCTGGGGGGGACACCCCACAGGGCGAATGGGGAGTTTGGGTGGCAAGCTCTGGGTACCTCTCAGCCCCTACTCACCTTTCCTACCCTAGCCTCCTCTCACGACTTTATTCCCCCCAAAACTGAGACCCACGAAGCTTTGAGTTCTGCTTTGTCAAGAAGGCAGAGGATTTATCTGTTGTTACCATCTTTGGGGAATTATTATTTGTTCCTCCCCAGCCTGCGCGTGGCCCTGCCATCACTGCCACTCCTCACCAGTTTTAAAGCATTTATTTCTACAGATGCCCCATGAAGGAAATGAACTCTTTTTATCCCATATATTGCAGACAGCAGCAACAAGAGATGGAGATTTATGACCCTTGCCCAAATTTGCCCTGGAAGTCTCTGGCAGAGATTTTCACCCTGGTCTGCAAAACCTCAGGCTACAGTTTGTGACCATTGCTCCTGGCCTCTCTGGCTCCACTTCAGCCTCTCTTCTCTCAAATCAAGGTTAAGGCCTATCATTATATTTAACTATTTTATCATGAATCTCATGATATTTTATTATTATTTTTTAAACTCTCTCTCTTTAAAGGGGTTTGAGAGTGTGGGACACTCCACTTTAATCAGAAGGAAGATTAAGTTACGGACAAAAGGCTAAAGCAGAAAAACTAGAAATCGTAATGTTAACAGAAACAATTCAACATTTTTTAAAAAATCTGCTGCTCCGAGGGTCATCCCGTGATTTACAAGGAGTGACTCATGATTTTCCAGCACAGTTGCTGGGCAGACCTTAAAGATCACCGCCTATGTGGGAATACTAATTTTAAAAAGCATTCGGCTCCTCATCAGATGTTGAGGAGCACGGCACGTTTTCATTTTTCCTGCACATTAGCCAAATTAAATCAAAATAAATATCAATGAAAATATTGCACAGGACATAAAACCCCATCCATTTGCGCTCTGTCCATATGCTGCTTTACGAGATGCTGGGTTTCACTCCTGCTCCGGCTCTCTGCTGCCAGCCTCGAGAGCGCAGCAAGGCGCGGAGTCCCTGATGTGCTTTAGGCATTCATCCCTCAAATACCGCACCCTGGGGCCTGCCTGCGTTTTTGTTCTCACCACACATCTTCGCCAGGCTTATTTCTGCCTGCGGGCAGCTGCCGTGGCCAGGCTAACGTGTGCCAGCCTGGCTCCAGCCACAGCCACCGGCTCAGGCTGCACCGCCACTGCGGGATCAGCCGTAAGGTGCATTTCTGCCAGCAGAAAGTACAGTTGCTGAAAGGTGCTTCCTTCATTAATTATCTTAGGGTGGTTTGGACAAAGCAAACATTTACATGCCCGGGAATTTGTTTCTTAGGGATGCTGGTGTGTTTGTACCAGGGTCCCTCGATCTGCATCTGCATCGGAGATGCCGCCGCTTCCGGCGTGTGTGCAAACCTGCCTGCAAAGCAAAACACAAAACACCCGCTAAAGAAATCATCAGACAGAACTCGAGATTTTAAAATGCAAACAATTTGCATCAGCTCAGGAGCAAGAATAGTGATTTCTGCTTTTAAAATCAGTGCAGTTTAGGGTAATGTGATTAGATATTCAGCATTTCCCCCTCTCATTATTATTTAGCTCCCTCATTTGAATGCTCAGGTTTGAGGGAAGGGGGACTGCTTGGAAATTACACACGCAGCCAAATTTCTTCCTTCCCTTTTGACAGGGCAGCGCTGATGGTTATTGTTCTTTTCTAGCTGCATTACGCTGTCCTTGATTTTTGTTTCAAGCAGTCTAATGGCATGATGTCAAATCCTACTAATTGGTTTAGGATTAAAATGCAGGGCCACATCACTCTCTTGATTAACCAGCAGCAAAACTGCTTTTGTCTAACGATCATTTCAGAGGAGAAAGAAAATAAAGCATATAAAGGAAGCTTCAGGCTTTTGTCAGTAAAAATACATAGGAAACTGCTTTTTTTTTAAAAAAAAAAAGGGGAAAAAAATTGCCACTGCTAAGCCCGCGAAGTTTTGACTTGTAGCAGTTATAAAGCAGCCCTGCGGGGAAAGATTGCTTCCTAGGGAGCAGAGGCTGTGCTTTTATCCAGCTTCCAGCCACTTGCTGTGCCGCACCACAGCATCCACGGCTGGAGCGTCTCATATTTAATAAACCAGCAGCAAAAATCAATGGGGACGTCTCAGTCCCGTTTCTGCCCCCCCTGACACCCAAACGGCTCCAGCACCATCCGAGTTTGCACTGGGATAAATTACCTGGGACTGAGCAAAGGCTGTAGTGGCCGATGCAGCACCAGGGAGATGCTAGGAGCTGCAGGTGCTAGTGGGAACCTGAGTGGGATGTAGGATGCCTGGGACCACAGGGAGGGGATTTGCACCTCCAGCATCCCCCTTTCCCCACTCAAATCACTCACATTCTGCAGCCTGACATGGGGCTGTGCTTGCCAGGACCAAGCTCACCTGTTGGGTGATTAGCACAGAGCCAGGACAAGTATTTTTTCTCCCACAGCAGCATGGATTGAGGATTATTTGGAATAGAAAGAGGGAATGGATGGTTCAAATTAAAACAGGGACGGAAGCAACACTAAACCACTACTTTGTTACCCCTCTGATAAAAAAAATCCTCAACTAACCCACAAGAAACCCCTCCCATCATCCCCCAAAGATTCTCCCTACTGCACTGTTTAATCTCTTTGGCTCCTGTTTTCCCTGACCAGCTGAGGAGTTTAATTTCTAGGGAATTAGACGTCCGATTCAGGGTATTGTTTTGGAAGCTGTGCACATGATTTGCCACACACAGTCCTGAAAGTCACCGGCGGACCCAGTGCTCCCAGCACGCTCCCGGCCCGGCCCCGCACCGCCAGGAGGTGAAAGGGACTTTATTGGGAAGGTTTTCATGCATTTGGCATGTCTTTGAACCTGGCTCCCCCAAAGGGAGAGAATGAACTCAGGCGGAGAAAGAAAGAAGGAAATAAAAGGGCCCTTCCCATCTGCCCGGTTGCATTCAATGGGGTGCTTTTTAAAAGGTATAATAGAGGTTTGTGTGTTCCTGCTGAGATTTGTTCTGGTCAGCTTCTCCAGGGCACTCAGACAGGGTGGTGTGGTGCGCCCACCCTCCCCCAGTGCCTTTAGAAAGAAATTATGGTAGGGTTTTTATTTTTCTTTTGCTGGTGTACCCTGCACACACGTTGCTCTCACACAAAAGCAACTCGAGCCAGTCTCACAAAAAAAAAATGGTTTTTTTTCTCTGGGTTTTCACTAGCGATGCAGTAAAGCCTGCTGTTCCCAAGCGTGGTGTTGAGGCAGCCAAACCCCAAACATCCCCACAGGATCCAGCCCAGATTTTCCTAGAGAGCATCTCTGGGACAGTGGGTACGGGGACCATCTTAGGGCTCAGCCCAGTTTTACAGTATCCCGTCATGGAGATATATCACCAGCAATAGTTGTACTGTTGTACTCCAGAAGTTGTCCTGCTTACTGCGACTTGTTGATGCAATTATTAAAAGCCAGGTCAGATGCAAAGCTGATTTTTTGAATGTGATCCTGGCCCTGGCACAGATGAGATGACATTTAACTAACTAAACGCTCAAGAAGGGGCCCCGTGTCAGTACCCAGCAGGTACAAAAAAGCCTGAGAAGTTCTTGGCTGTTGTGAAAAGCTTTCTGCTTTGCAAACTATGATAGAAAGAGTAGAAATATGTTTTGTCTGCTTTTCCCTGACTCTGGGACTCCAAAGCAGAAAGATGAGAACATCCTGCACACATGTTAATTAGTCATTCCTTAAAACCAAATGTCACAGCGCTCATATTTAATTCCAAGAACAGACTGATGAATATGTACGTATAGTTATATTTCATTTACATACTCTGGGATTTGTTAAGAGACGCCTAATAAAACCATCTAAAATGAATTAGGTCTTCTCCTACCAACATTTCTTTTGAATACACATATACCAGAGGAACATTCCCGATACCGTCATAGGAGGTTTTCACCGAAACAAAAGACGTATATTCATATATTGCATTTAATAAATGCAGAGAGTGAGTTAAAGCAGCCACCTTCTCAATGAGATTTTATTCTTGATGTAGCAAACACACAAAAAAGGGGTTTGAAAGGCAGCGGGGCAGGCGCAGTGAATGGGTTCATAGGAGTCCAAAGAGGGCGAAGCTCAGCACCCAGAAGGCTGGAAGAAAGTGTCCACGTAACAGAGACAATAATGAAACTGAATTACCTCCTCAAACCCAGCAGGAAAATACAATCCCTTTGAGGCTTCTGCATCCTCTTATTTTCAATTTCCCAGTTCTGCACCTAATGCCATTTATTTTAAAACATATTTTTTCCTTTGCTCAGAGCTCTCACCCCTGGAGTGGGGTGGCATCCAGGTAGCTGCACTCAAAAAAACCCTTCCAGCCCAAGAGGCCTTTCAGGGATTTTCTTTTTTTTCTTTTTCAAAACAATCCAGTTTATAGGAAAAACACTGTGGCTTTGGTTTTCTTTTTTTTTTCTCCCCTCCCCTAACTGCCCTGCACCCTGCGAGCTCCAGGGGGACATGAAAGCATGGCTGCTCGTCCTGACGGGCACATCATCCGCCCGACAGCTCCTGCCGCGGGAATTCAGCTCACACTCCCGCTGATGTGTGAGTCTGGAACAAATCTGGCTCACTCGCCCCACGTTGGCTGGCCTCCGTGGGGCTAAGAGGAGTGGAAAGCAGTAAAATCTCCTTTCAGTCTATAAAAATCTGCAGAGATATTTGGAATGTGCAGAGGGAGCAGATCTCCCGAGTAAACCAGAGCAATGATTAAAATAGTCACTTTTCTGACCGTAACCGCAATTTAAATACTGCGGCTTTTGTTTGCAGAATAGCTATGGTTTATAGTCTAGTGACAGTCACACAACTCCAGGGGTTGTTTTCAGAGTTAGTGGCAAAAACATGTGGTTTGAATTTAAAGTCTTAAGTTAGAGAATCAGCGTTACTCCAGCAAAGATATTGCCAGTGTTTCTGCGAGTCATAATTTTAAATCATCAGGAACCTGAACACTCCTCATCAAATGATTAAAGGGAACAGTAATGAAAAAGCTAAAAGAAAGGATAAATATACAGCCATATAAGAAGGAACATCTATTTTCAAAGCAGAAAAAAATATTGCCATCCTGACAAAGGGCAATAAACATACCAAACTAACTCCTTTTTTTTTTCAGCTGAGAATGTAATCTTAATAAAGCAACAAATTTTAGATGGTAGGGTAAGATTACAGCTCTTGTACACTAGGACTAGAGTATTCCCATAAACAGGTTGTTGCTGCAGGTTCCAGTCTCAATTAACTCGGTATTGATGTTGCACTTTCCGGTAATAAAATGATCCCTGTGACAAGGTGCTTTGATGGTGAAGTTTTCTGTTGGGGTAGCAAACTTGTTTCACAGAATCACAGAATCCCAGACCGTTAGGGATTGGAAGGGACCTCCAAAGCTCATCCAGTCCAATCCCCCTGCCGGAGCAGGAACACCCAGATGAGGTTGCACAGGAAGGCGTCCAGGCGGGGTTTGAATGTCTGCAGAGAAGGAGACTCCACAACCTCTCTGGGCAGCCTGGGCCAGTGCTCTGTCACCCTCACTGAGAAGAAGTTTCTTCTCCAATTGAAGTGGAACCTCCTGTGTTCCAGTTTGTGTCCGTTACCCCTTGTCCTATCATTGTTTGTCACCGAGAAGAGCCTGGCTCCATCCTCGTGACACTCACCCTTTAAATATTTATAAACATGAATGAGGTCACCATTTCCTTACTGTGAGCTCCACCTTCACATTATCCCTCAAAACAATGGCCTCAAATCAGCCATAGAACATACCACCAAGAACATACCTCAGCTGAGACGCTTTTTCCTTCCTCTCCAAAGCCATTTTGACCAGTTTCAATAAGTCCTGAAATGAGAAGGATCATGGTTACCAAAGACGTCGCTAGTCGAGCCCTTGGTACATTGTGTTTGCAGGAGTTGCATTGGGTGGGTTGCAGTTTTGGTCTTTCAGTGTTTGTTTGGGGGGAAAAAAAAGTGAAAAAAACCAAAATAAACAAAATATTAAAAAAAGAGTAAACACACTGATTGAGGCATTACATAGTATCTATAAATACATGAGGCTTGCTGCAGGTGGTAGAGCCTCAGTATCGATACATTGGCAAGAATTCAAGGGTTATATTTGAAATGTAAAAAATAATCCAGTGAATCATCTTCCACACGCTTTGGCTTGGGATTCTCTCTCATTTTCGCTTTGACCCAGGAGGGCACAGCACACAGCCTGAAAATAGGCAGCGGGATGACGTGGTGCGGCTGCACCGCTCTGCTCCTTGCAGGGAAGAGAACCAACCCCATCCACAGGCGTTCATGAGGGATGCTCAGAAAAAGTCTGAAAAATGCTGCTGTCACAGGAGTTTTCATGCCTTTCTTTAAACGATATTCCGCCACCTAACAGAAGTAAGAAGATTAGACGAATACCCCCCAAAAGAAGTGGTGATAATAATAATAACAAAAACCACTGATGGCGTATGAAAATGCGACATCCAGTCGCTGCGCTTCTAGTCCATGCATAAAGCAGCCATGTGTTACATTGGATTACAAGCTGAATCAAGAACAAAATCATAACAATGAAAATGAAATTGGAGATCATATAATTTTAAATATAAAATAGGATTCAGCCTTAGGGTCCCTTACAGGTGACCCATCCATGGCACCCTGTACAAACCGAAGCAGCTTCTTACCTCCCCAAAATGGTTCTTTTCTAGCAGACTTCCAGGGCCAGGCCATTTCTTCTGAAACAAGGTTGCTGTGGTCACTACACCTGGGCTGTATACAGGTAATTCTCTCTTTATCCCACCAGTCTCCTGTCCTTACCCAAGCTTGACTACCTCATATAAACCATAGGGCCCTTTATGAACTTACCAAGATACTATATTCATATTTAGGATATCAATTGCACTTTTTATGGAGCTTATGATTCCCTGTGTGTTACCAGCCCTAAAGGTTCCATACATGGGGCCTTAAGAACACAGTTGACTGCCTGGGATATGTTTGCAAGAGCATACTTTGTCCCCTAGCCTTCCATCTCTCATCTTGCCAGCTTTCATTTTGCTTCGTGAGTTTTTCCATCAAAAGGATCAAGCATTTTTTTTTTAAACTGATTGAAGTCTTAAGACCTATGTATTAAGATAGTTGGTGGAAATTTTTTTTTGCACATTGGAATGAGTTATCTGAGAGATGCGTCAAATCTGGCTGTTTCTTAATTTATCTTCTCAATCCAACAGCCGGTAGGAGTCATGCATGGGCCACCATGACTGGAGGGCTTGGTCACAGCCTCAGCTTTACATAGAAGAATGTTCCCTTTTTACCCTGCAGCCATACACAGATGAATTGTATGTATAATATAGATGCCTGTTAAACAGTAGCAAGGGCTTCAGCACATTCACTGAAGAGATTGTTTATTAATAATAATAATAATAATAATAATAATAATGCATGAGAAAGTAACCGAGTGCTCAGTCCAGGAGAATCCCCAGGGCCAATTTGGTTTTATTCTGCCCTGTCCTCAGTGTATCGGTGCTTTGCAACTGACAGCCCCGGAAAGAGAGATGCTAATGCAGCAGCACAAACCCTGCTGGTGTGCTACCACGTGTCTTCACTTGGACAATTTGTATTGCAGAGAAGCTACAAGAAGGTAATATATTTGGAATGGTTGATTAGAAGAATATTGCTCATATAGGCAAAACATAACGTTTTTAATCCCATCCTCGTTTCATTTTTAAGAAAAATAAATGATCTCTGTATCTTGGCATGTGCATCATGTTGAAATGGAGCCATTACTCTGGACAGCTTTTTCACAATGGCTCGCATAATATGGTATGAAAATCATGTACAGCTCCTGCGTTTGTATCTCAGAAGGAAAATAAAAGGCAGTTAAATTATAATGCAAGAACTAAGCTATGAATGGATGTTACGTTCAAGGACTCTAATGCTTAAGAGGGGGAAATGACAACATTTTTTTTTCTGCCATTCTAGATATTTTATCCTTGCAACAACTTCAACTGTCAAATGTTTTGAGAGAGGTCAAAACTAGTCTATCTGTATTTTTTTATGCGAGTTTGTGAAAGGAATCTCTCCTCATGGAGTGGTACAGGAATTGACACGATAAACCTAAATGGCTCCTTTACAACTGTTAGGGTTTTCTGTAAACACATGCTGTCCTGCCAGCCAACCAGCTTCAAAGCCGGGTGCTGAGCACAGCAGATGGTCTATCCTGCTGATACACACGCTACTAATTCATATTTCAATACACAGCTTTGCTACCTAAATGAAGCCACTGCATCTTACAAAAAAAGTTTTAAAACTTCCAATAAGTGGTCATTTTGAGGGGTTAAATGTGATGGGACAGGAAGGCTGCAAAGTGAAGGCGAGGGGGTCTACTAGGAATGGACATTTTGGAGGTGATTGTTGCACCATGATGTGTTGTAAACACGAGTCCTGCCATGCAGTGCCTCCTGCCAAAGAGAAACCATGGCATGGCTGCGCTGTATTAGTAGAGGGATAAACAAAAACAGAGAAACCAGCCCTGCACCACCCACAAGTCACTGCCCTGCAAGCAGAAAAGGTAAGTGGCAATTAAAAATAAGGCTACTTGCAGCAGTTGTGGTCACAACATCTTGCTGTTGGTGTGGCCATGTGAGATGATAAGGTTTTTCACAGGGAGGCAGGTCTCTGGGAGGGATGCAGGATAATGCAGTATCTCAAACAGACACCTTGACCCTTCCTTGCACCAGCTCTGCTACTGCTGCTGCGTGCAGGAACACATTTTGGCATCAACACCTCATTACAAAACCCTTCTCCCTTAGTTAGAACCCTAGTTGGGATCCCTAGTTGGATCCCATCCTTCTCATCTTTTGCAGCATCCAGTTATTGGCCAACAAGGCTACGCTCTATCATGCGTTTGGCCCAAAGTCTCCACACTTCTGTATTAATTTCTCTCCTCCTCCATTGCTGACAACTGTTTACACCAGAAAGAAAAAAAAAAAAGGGCTAAAGAATGAAAGGAGTAGCGATCCTCTGCAGGAATAACCCCTCTCCTTGAGAGTGGATTGCTTCTTGAATTTCTCTTGTTATGGTTTTATAAAATGTTGCACCTCCTCCACTGAGCCGTGATAAGTTGGGCACCTTCATCAAATTCAACACTAAGAAGGAGCAGAACCTCCTTCTTAAATTCATTAAATCTTTCTCCCAAAGGAGAAACATGAATTAATATTCACTTTCTATTTCAATTGACTTACATTCTCTTGCAGAGACTAAGCTACAGAGATATTTCCAAATCCACAGTTTATTTCTCTGGCTACAAGAGGGTGAACAGTTATGAAAAATTTGTTAGAAGAGAAAACAGAACCAAAGTGGCCCTAACAAAGAGAGAGCAGCTGTTGTTTTCATACACCATTTTGGCTCTCCTTGGTTAAATAGTGTAGTAGTTGGGTTTATTCTTTAAAAAAAAAAACAACTCAAATTTGGAGGTCTTGTGTATTATTAAAGAACAGAAAGCCAAAATCAGGAATTGCTGCAGAAGTCATTCACAGTGTAGCTAAGAAGAACACAAATCAGCAGAGAGAGTTGTAACAGAGTCTTACAACTTCATCACTAATTAAAAATACCAGTATGCAATTAAGGAGTGTCCTTTGATAAGCATGCTGTAGTACATGAATTAACTCTAAGCAGACACATACGCTTCATTGCAATAATACAGTATTTTTTATATCCCAGGCATAAATGCATAGCACGTGTGCATGTATGTATTACACTGATGCAAGGTAATGCACAGGACTCTGTGTGTTGCCATTTCAAAAGAAAAATCTCCTTACTGTAAATCAGGTAACTCCATTCCATTGATATTTAAAACTTCTCCTTAGCACACCTGCTGCCAACCAGGGGGATAAAGGCACAGGGAGCATTTCCAGCGGGAAAAGTGGAAACTAATGAGAAACAGACACGTATCCATGCCTTTTCCCCAGCCTGGCTGCCACAGTGCGGGGCTCTGCATTGTGCTTGGTCCAAGGGATAGGACACATTGCAATGGCAGGGGAACCACTTCTGATGGGTCAGGGTGTCTTATCTTTCAGAACTTTTTTTGGTCACCTAGCCCACTTTCCAAGTGTTTTAAATGAGACTTATTCTCATATCACACATCCAGTTGTGAAGCAAATTCTGCCACTTGCAGCTCAAAAAGCATCTCCCCACATCCAACTGCTCCTCTCTCTGTGCCTACAACTGAAAGCAGCCATTGGCAAACACAGCATTACTCACATTTTGGATTACTGTGGCCATGGTACTCAACACCGTGGATGCCAGGAACCACGATGTTGAAGATGACCTAGAGCAGAGCAGGTGAATGACATGAGATGATTGACCAGACAAAAGCTGAACAGCAAAGCAACACAAGCTCACCACACAATTCCTTACAGCTCGTCGCATTTCTCCTGTAGCCAGAGTGGTTAGCACAGGAATACATTTTCTAAAATTCTCCTCCTTTCTTGCTTTCTGCAAAATCCTCCCAGAAAGTCTTGGCTCCCTGCAAGCCCTGAGGTGGGGGGGCGGAATTTGGGTGCTGCTCGGATGGACAAGTGGCTGCGCTCCCTCCTGGAGGCAGAAACCACAGCAGCAAAAAAACAGATTTCATGGGAAGAGCAGGGAAGGGGGAGGGTGAACAAAAAAACTGGAAATGTGTTAGTTAACTTTGTGTGGTTGTTCGAGCCACTTCCTGACACCCGAGCGAGTCATCTGAATTTAACACATTTCTCTTTTGCATTTTGCAGCTCACCTTTAAGAGAGCACAAGGCGGAGGAGGTGGGAATATATGGACTTCAGCCCTTCCCATCAGTTTCCCCCTGTTACTTTCAAAGATTTTCTATTTAGAAAGGAAGGCTTTTTTTTTTTCCTGCTGTTCATACATTACACATACTTCCCAGCCAAAATATCTTGCTTGTATATTTTTTTAATTCAGCCTACATGATTCAAAATTGCTGTAAGAATAATTAAAGAGAATCACTTTGCCCATCTCTTTGGTTTACCTGATGTTTTATTTCTGAAGAGTGTGTTAAGAAATAATAATTTGAAAAAAAAATAAAAAGAGAGAGATCAAAATTAAACAAAAAATTAGCCCCATATCCTCTTTCTTGTCTGAATCTAATGAAAATGTTTAAACTGCACGGATATTTATCCTTATGAAAAACATATGAACAAAACAAAACCCCCAGTATTCTGGTGAGATTCTGTAAACAGGACAAAATGTTAACTGCGGAAATATATCATTTAAGGCCTTTATTTCCTTCTAGCTCTTTCCAGGCACCAAATGAGCTTTGCATGCAGATTTTGTTTCAGCTGGGTGGAAATCATTCTCATAACTATTCTCCAAAGCCCAAGCTCTGAGGTCAGCCCTGATCCTTCTGCAATGGGATAAATATTAACAAGTGTGACTAACCCATTCCTTGCGCCCTTCTTAAATTTTTCAGAGTGTGTCAGCAAGCATGAAAGCCAGAGATCACAACCCGCAAGGGTTTTATTGTTGGAACTGGATGGGAAGAAGGATGCAATATAGGCAAAGTCCCAGCACCTTGGAGAAGCTGGTCTGTAACAACACCAAAAAAAAAAAAAAGAGGGGATTACTGGACTGCAAGAAAATTACCTTGCCCTCCTGCTCAAAAATGAGTAAATTTTCACTTGCCCCCTACAGTAATATTTTACAAGTGCTAGAGCAGTGCCCCAAGAGCAAACTTGGACTTTCACTGTGGGTCCCGAAGGACCCAGGAGAGGACAGAGGTGGTGAGGAAGCTGTAATTCACCTTGGTGCCTCCTGAGCAGAGGCTATGGGGCTGCATAGGATGCACAGAGAGGCTATGGGTCCTCGAGGACCCACGATTGCTCCTGTATTTCTCTTCACATGAAGTGTATGAAGTGTAATGCTGTCATGGATAATCCTCCCATGCAATGCATCCTTCTGTGAACCAAGCTGCCCTCCATGCTGGGGTTTGTAAGAAGATGAAGACAAGTCTGGTTATGTCACCCAGGTATTTCTAGGAGGGAAACACTCAATCTAACAAATCTGGTATTAAATGTAGCACCTAGAGATGTTAATTACTATTGCAGTTTGATGTCTGTGCAGCAGCAGCAATGCAAGGCTCTTTGGAGAGGCATTAGGACACAGAAGCTAAGCCCATACTCCATTGAGTGATCAGAAAGCTGTAGATTGCGCTTCTGGTGAGCAAGGCATCAGGAAGGGAGTAAAAGAAAATAACGAGAGCTTTGCGGATATGTGGAGAGAAAGGGATGTCCGTACAACATGCTCTTACCAAAAGTTTGCCAAAACCAGATTAAAGCCTTCAGGATATTTCTATCCAAGGTCAGGTTTAGTCATGATGAAACCAAGTAAAACTCAAAGCCAACTGAGAAAAGACCTATCAGAAATGATGAAAAGAAGTATTTAAGTCTGAAAGCTGTTTATTCACATGATCAACCAAAACCTGGGCTCATATGATTCAAAGCCGTTCACTTGTAATGCACAGGCCTCTTACTTTCCACCATGCATTTAATTCTCACGCACATGCTCTCAAATGAAAGGTACGCCCCACATTTCAGCACCTCCACTGCATCTGCTCCACTGAGCCCACAAGAAATCATCTCACTCAGTTTGTTTCCACACCTGGCTTTCTTCTCCTGAAGGATGTCAAGCTGCAGACTATACCCAAGAACATACACTTTTCTCCCTCCCTCTTTTGAAGCACTTTAGCTCTAAACCCAAAAAAATGGGTATGCATTTCTTTGGGACACTGGGTTTACAAAAATCATAAGAGTTGAAAAAGAAGATAAATGAGTTGTGGTCCTGGCCTACACAGCTCCTGTTCCAGTCTTGTTTCACCCTGGTGCCGTGGTCACCAAAGCTTCTGCAAGCATGAAGAGAACTCGGGATGAAAAGAAAGGAGGAGGAAGAGATAGCATTTATTGACCCCTTTGTGGCTTATGGTCTGTGACATCTGCCATGCTATGTGAAAAACTCCCTGTCACCTTCTGCACAGCAGAGGTGGACCTGTTCAGAGATGACACTTATGAAAACAAGCCTCATGACCAAACTCCAAATGTAAAACCCTTACGGTTTTCCAGCCTGGGAACTATTTGTATTCGTATTTAGGTTTCTTCACTCAGTAGCTCCCGATGTCCTCAAAATTCCTGTATATAAATGCCAGATATCCAGCTGAGTCCACGGAAAGTCAAGAAGGAGACACCAATGTTCGGTGGTCTGCAGAGCTCACCATCTCCATTGCACGGCAGTGAGATCCTCAGCAACAATACAAAAGGAGCTGTGAATTTTTGGAGCAAAAAGAGGCCACGAGGAAAAGTCCCAGGAAAACTCTTGTAACTTGCATAACTTTTAAACTTTGCCCAGTTAAACTGTGGTTCCATTAAACTTTCCTTTGGCTGGCAAGGGACTGTCTGAGTTATTATGGAGAACAGCCCTGAGCAATTAGAAGCGAGAGCAACATTACAAATCTAAGATTTGGTAGACAAAAATCTCTTGCAAAAAACACAGCCCTATGTAGTTATAGCCTACCCAAATGGGGAGAACCAAATTAAATGAAAAAACATATTGTATATTATCTTAATTTATATTTGTGATTTTTAGGCAGTTCCAGATTTCTGGATTAAATACAATACCATGTGGCTCCATTAAGTCTCACTGGCCTTTTAGAATATTATTGAAAGAAATAATATATAACAGTTTGAAAGGTTTTTGGATGCTTGGTGGCATCATTATGCAATTTATTAATATGTGGGCAGAGTGACTTATGCCTCTGAGGATATATTTTTAGTTTAAAAAAAAAAATATATAAAAAGAAAAAGCAAACTGGGGATGGCCAAGAAGGAAAACCAGCTACAAATGGGTTTGTGCTAGCGGCATGTGATGGCATGCATCATCTTGTCTGTCCCTCCATAAGCCCAGTGCCCAGAATAGAGCACTTCTCCTTTCCTTTACGGCATTTCCAAAGCGCCCCAGAGGCCCCAGCAATTGCAGTTTGGTAGAATTTGGGTATCTAGCTCCTTTCCTGGTATCTTTCTTCCATTTTTTAAGGCTGAAAGGTGCAATTCAGATAATCTAGTTTAGCACTCAGTATAAATCCCCAAGAAAATAATTTCACACATTCGCTCGCTAATTGAGCCTACTGCTCTATGTTTCACCAAAGTCATCTGGGCTGGCCTTCACTTCTGATTTCAAGATGCAAAAGGATGACAAATCCCCTGCCGCCTTCAACAGTCTGGTCCAGCATCAGGCCCCTCTCCCTTCCCAATCTCTCTATTTTGCCTGTCTTAAATTGCCAGCCACTGCATCTCGTTACGTTTTCCCCCATTAGACTGTAAAGCCCTTTTGTACGCAGTATTTTTTTCCTCCAAAGGCATTTACTGCACAGAGTCGGGTCATCGCGTGATCTGCTTTTTTGCTCCTTAAGCCTCTCTCCACAAGATTTCCTTCTCCAACCCTCAAATTGTCCTTGTAAAACTGAACCATAGGCCGAGAGTTTACAGCCTTATCATGAATTCAAGTCCCTGAATCTCAGGTTAATAAAGTCTCTATTTTTTAATAAGGCTTCTGTGAAATGACTAGAAATAGTCCCGCAGGATGTGTTATTTGGAGGTAACTATTTCCACATGGGCTGGAGGTACAGCCCTGTGAGCAGAGCACAAGGAGAGCAGTGGGAGGGCTCTTCCCTCTTCTCCTTACCCATTTCTGCAGTCTTTTTTAGCGCTCTCCCAAGTTGCATTTCAAAAACCAGTATTTTTCTTGGAGGGTCAATCCCAGTGGACTTCTAGGAAGAAGCAGTGCGATTTCACATCCCCATGTACATGCAGAAACCAGCTCTTGAGGAAGCTGCTTCCCCCAGCCCAAAACCTGCCCTATGCCTGCCGGGGCCGGGAGCCCCATCTCTGCTGAGAGCAGAGGCACTGACAGGGTCTTGGCATGTCTCGCTCAGCAAATCGCTTCCTCCCTGGGCCTGAAGAGACATCTATGAAGTCTTTCAAAGCTCACCAGAGCCCCTCCTTCCTCCCAAATTAATAGGATTATAATGAAACCCTGTGTTTTTTCATCCTCATCCTTTTCCAGTGTCAGTGTCCATACTCTGGAGTTGTTTCTTGCCAGTACTAACTGTTTTATTTGTTGTTTGTTAAATGACAGTGGAGGTTCACAGGAGGCTTGCCTCTAGATCTTTGAAGAAAACAACCCAATATTGCCAAAAATTCAGTGACATGACAAGACATGGTGAGTTCTAGACAGTCTCCTTGGGTGCTGAAGCGATGGTTCACTGCTCCACAGCTTCTGGATGGGATAATATCCTGCCTTTTCATTGGTCATGTTTGATTTGTATGTGAGACTACACACCAAATGAGGCGCCGGTTCAGTTTCCACTCAGCCTGGTCCTTATGTACCCCACAGGGACAAACTTGCTGTCCCAAACTGAAACCACAGATCTCAAAGGCAATCATGAGTGTTAAAATATTCAAGTGAGTGAGGTAGCTACCAGCCCAGCCTCTTCCAATTGTTTTTACTCTGATCTGTTTTATTTTCTACAGCTTAGGCTTTGCTTCCAACATTTGTAATCCAAATCCTTCAAGATGCATCATTCACTTCACTTCAGGCCACTTTTCATCACCCAAAGGTGTCTACACATGTCCTGAAACCTTCCTGCGGTTTAAGAGCTCTCCTAGCCAATTTTCACTATTTGGCTTCAAAAACCCTTTTCTTTACCTCTCTGATGAAAGACCGTCAATTTAAAACCAAGTGTGAGTAGATGATACAATTAGAGCAATTAGACCGTCCTTTCTAACTGTGAGTTAGCCACAGAGAACATATAAAATGTACGGATCAGAAGAACTTGCCGTTGGTTGGTGACTCAGCATCCTAGTACTGGTGTTACCCCAAACGTAATCTAGAGTTGTACAAGCAGCCTGCAAAGTCTATTATATGAAAAGTAAGTTTTGTGGTCAGGTGTAAAATTTAAAATACCCATGTGGCAAGCACAATTGCTCAAGTATCCTTAAAAATACCTGTGGTAGGCAAAACCTAAGACCTTGGTTGTTTGGTGGAAGCAGGCAGGAAAGGGTCAAAAATGCAAATATGCTTGCATGGAAAGCAAATAAAAATAATCTTTGGAGAGAAAGAATATTAGTGGATGTTTCCTAATGGCCACCATTCACCCTGTTCATTCCTTGCACTCCACTTGTCAAAATCATAAGGTTTTAATTTTGTTCATGGTCAGTGTAATGCCAGAGTTTCATTTACTTGAACGATTCTTTGGGGACTGGTTGCAATAGCTACATTTTGGGTTTAAATTTCATTTCTTTTAAACTACAACTGAATCTTACCAAGGAGTGAAACTGTAAAGGATAAAATTAGATTCCCAAACCTTCATCCCTTTTTAGAACCAGACATGAAAAAACTGCATCCAGTTTTGTTAAATATTTTTTCCACATCTGGTGTTCAGTCAAAACCGTAGAAAAAGTGCTGGAAATCTCACAAGAAGTCTCGTACTCTTGTGATTTCCAGTCCAATTTTTGCAGCCACAGGAGATCTGTATAGTTCAGATAAGAATCTGAAGCAGAAGCCAAACCCAAACTGTGAACCTCCTGAGGCTCACCCCACCCACAACAGCTTATGTCTTTACCCATCATTTGCAGCAGATGTTCTTCCAAATTCTCCAGTGAGATAAATTCCATTAAAAGTTTCAGGAGAAAGATTATAAGATACATACAATTCAGAATAAAAGTGTCCAAAGCAGCTCATCATGGCCCATTAAGCTATTGTTAAAGACCTTTGTACAGCAGCATCCATTGATTAGAGCTGTTTGCTTCTCCTTACTACTCATTTTTCCATGCTGGGCTTTGGGGGCTTTTTGATCTAAAGGCCACTGACGTCAATGAGAGCATTTCCATTGTCTTCAGTGGGCTTGGGATCAAGCCCTTGACAAACTGGTTCTCCCATCGGTCAGTCTGCAGAGTGGGTTTCTGCCAGCAGATTGTCCCTAGAACATTTCACTGTAGATTTACAGTCTTTATAAAATTTTTAAATGAAGTTCTATAGTTAGATTCATATGGTATATCATAAATTACAGCAGACTCTGCAAAGCTTGAGTTTGAAGGTTGGTTGTTTTCTTTTTCATTTAGGTCTTGGGAAATGTATAGTTTTTTCCATAGGAACTTTTCTCCAAATGCTAATTTTACCTCCTTTCTGCTGTTTTGCCACAGAACGTGTGCATTTCTCTCGGCCAAAGCTCTCCAAGGAAAGTTCTGCCTGCGGCAATGTTGCCAATGTGAGCAAGCAGGAACTTGCCATCCACTGTCTTGATGCCAGTTGGTATGGCAGGCTCTGTCTTCGGGCTCTCCTTGGTACCAGTCAGACCGGTGAAAAAGAAAAGCAAGCCAAAAGTTTTAAATTTCTTTTCTCCTTTCAGGTATAGTTAAAGCTGAAAGTTGATTTTTACCTATCAGAGGATTATTTTATGTCCAGCTGTGTCATCAAACCCTTCAGGGATAAATCCTTGGTGCAAGGGATGTTCTTTGTGCAGAGACTTGCACGCATGAACACCAGGCTGAACTAAGACCTCTACAATCTCAACACTTCCTTTTGGTGGCCAGGCAATGTGACAGTGGGAGACAAGGGACAGCCCTCAGACACTCCCGTCCCAATTCAAATTCCCCATCGCCAGAGCCTAAATTTACGAATTCAAGCAGCATTACCATGCCCATCTGCAAAGTGGGAGCAATAATCCCACAATACCTTCTCAGAAATGCTGCAAGGCCATGAACTCTGTCTACACAGAGTAGTACTGTTCAGTAGTAAATGAAATCTGTTTTCACTTCCAAGGTTATGGCATAAATTACTATAGGCAGAAATCCAGCCTAGCAGGCAATGAACTGGATGGGGCCCACTCAGTTCCTTCCATCTTTAGCTTTGATTTTCATTGTTCAGTTTCATTAACAGAATTTCCATGTCTTTTTACTCCCCCCTCCCGTTGTAATTTTTCTAAGCTGTTAATTTGCCAGCAGAGAGAATGGCCTCATAATTGTATACCAGCTCCTCCAAAGCACCCACAAGAATCTGAACCGTTTTTAGCAGACTCAGCGTTTCCCTCTTTACTTCTCAGCCCTTGTATATATAAAAAAAGAGGCTGAAGAAAGACTGTAGTGTTCCCACTGGGGGACCATAATCTGGCCACTTGTTTCCTGCTCAAAATGAATTGCATTCTGCAGACACCATCCTTAAAATCAGGACAAGTCTTCCCAAGTCAATGGAGCTGTCGCAATTGGCACCGCTGGTTTTGGAGGACATAAACATCACCCCAAACCAGGCATCAGCTGAGAATATCTTGATTAATTCTATTCTTTCTTTTATTCCTTTCTATTTTTAAGGAAGGATATTGATTCTGCTCAGGTCACCTCTACATGAATGAGAATGGGGGAGATGCTCAGGAAAACCGCAAGGGACAGCAAAATGGTTCAGGTGACTTTTCCAACTCTCCCCTTTCCTTTCCCAACTCTCCCCTTTCCTTTCCCATGTTCCCAGTCCCTAAACCCTACCAGAGACCAGCTCCACTCTTGGCCTTTTCTCTGATCACCAGTGTCAGAGGCTGCTTTTACGCTGCTGACAAGCAGATGTTTTGCCACCACTATCTGCCCCCCTCTGATTCATGATTCATTTGAAAGAAATTAACAGCAATAAATTCGATTCAAATCCTATTTTTTCCCCAGTAGCAGAGTTTGTGACTGCATACTAGTGCTCCCACTGGAAAGAGAATTGGAAAGATAAAAATAGATGAGATGAATGAGAGATTACAGGATAAAGTGATGGCCACTTACCAGCTGATCAGGATTTGCTGCTGAAAGGCTGACAAAGTCTCTTCTGACTTTGCAGTTTAGTAGCAGAGAATCTGCTCCATAATTTTTGTTCAGCCAAGCTTTCTTGGATTTAACAGCTGGTCATCCAGTATTTCCTTGGGTCCTGGAAGAGAAGATGTTCAATGTCAGCCTCCACAGGGATGGCACTGTATGAGCTTGACCAGGGTGCTGGGGTCTATGGGGTTGGATTACCCACGTTTTAGGGAGTAAGGTGAGAAGGGTGGCATGGAAACCAGCACCTAATGCATCCCCTGTCTTACCTGCCTCCTCTCAAACATCATTAAATCCTCACCAAGGAGGTTTCTGTGGGGAAGTAAGAAAGGGCATATAGCAGGACCTTATTTGCCTGTGTCTGAACTCAGGATTTCCACCACGGTTTGGCTTTGCCCATCACGAAGATTCCGTTTCATATCCACTTCTGAGATACAAACACTCAGGCACAAAAAGGTTAAGAAATCAGCCCAAGTCTCAGAGCCAGAAATAAAGCTCATTAGTTCTTCATCCACAGGGAGCCCTGCGCTTCCGTCTCATCCGAACTGCCCTATGACAACTGCCATCAAAGGCATCTCAAAAGAGATCAATTTTATAGCGGTTTTACTCTTTGAAAGCACAAACAGGCTTTCCACTATGAACTATAATTTATCTGACTGTGACCACTGACTACAGGTCTATGAAATATATCTAAATAGATTGCAGGGAGCCAGAAAACTCAACTCAAGTATATATGGCACACATAACAAAGCTCTGAAAATCTGAAAATGCAGAGTATCACCAAGTGCTCTGGTTTTCCGGACTGATTTGGGAAGTAGGTAGGCTTAGCTGAAGGCTGCGGTTTCTAAATTGGACATGGTTACCTAAAACTATTGGAAATTTGAATTGCATGTCAGATGTCTGGAATAAATGGACTCAAGAGACGTAAGAAAAAACATGTGGCCCAGTATTTTTCTCTTTTTTAACGTCTTTTGGAAACTGTTTAGATCTCATCTGGGGCTTGTATAGTTTCTTTGTTTAGTAATTCTGAATTGAAATTCTTTATAAAGCTTTGTTAATTAAAAGGTAAAATCTTGATTGTTGCACATGGAGCCCTTCATCCTGAAAGATGCCTGTACACTTTCCAAAAGCATACTCTACTTTCCAAAAAAGTAAATGAACCTTTGAAAACTAGGCAGCACAGTCATTTTATTTACCTTAAATCGACAAAATTTAAATTCCAAGATGGACCGTTATGGCCTGACCCTGTTTCTAACTCTGCCAATAGCTGTTGTAGCTGGGCTGTTGCACAGCTCTCCCTGAGCCCTTGGTGCCAGGTGGACTTGGGGCTGCTCAACTTCAGCAAGGCCATCCAATACAATTATGAAGATTTTGAGCAATAAATGTCCTGTGAATTGCAGTTTACCTCTGGGGTGAACTCTATCACCTGCTCCATGACACACAGCCGTAGTGTCCCACTGCAAGGACGATAAGGGACACTGAAGCAAAACCGAAAAGGACACAAGAAGACACCTTTCTGTAGGCAGAGTGGCCTAATCTGAACTGGGGAGGCAGGATTTGGGATGAAATGTTTCCCACCAAGACATGGCCTTGGGTCTTAGATGAGAAGACAGAATTTTTCAGCTTTGTCACATCTTGGGGATGGTACATGGCTTCCTGTGTTCACACTGGAGTTCCTAACCCCCGTCGTCCACGGGTCAGTACCATTGCCACAACCTTCATTGTTTGCTTGGTGAAGTCAACCCCACCAACCAACCTTCTCTCCAGCCACCAGCAGCTTCTTGCCCCACACTCTTTATCTGGTGGCTGTTCCCACTTCTGATGTTCACTAGGAAGTTCTAAGGACTATGCAGATTATTTTAAGTTTTTCTTTTCTTTTTTTTTTTTTTTGTGATGCCTTCTGAAAACTTCTGATGCCTGCTTAGGTGCAACTTCCTAGTTTTAAGGGCCAGAGTACAACACATGGTGAGTCACAAGTATGGTTGGAAAAATACACACTCCTTCAATATTTTTGATCTAATCTTGTTCTACAGTATCCCAGAGCTGGACTAAGAGACCCGATCTATTTCTTTTCATCTGACAAGGAAGCATGCTCAGGTCTAGATTGCTTGAATTGGCATAGGGCACAAAAAATGACTTTTTGCTCTAGGACACCTCTTCCTCTTCCAGATTTCGCATACAATGGAAAGGGCAGAGAATCTGTGTAGGCTGCCCAGGCAAAACCTGCAGCTCCTCTCAGCAAAAACATATGGTAGCTGTGCAGCTGAAGTTATGTTTTCTGAAAGCCCTAGACTACACCAGCTTAAGTAGAGTTAATGGCAGCATATAAATGCCATTGGAAAAAAATTACTGCCATTATATTTGCTTCTTTTGTGGGTGTTAAGGAATCTCCATCCAGTCTCTGCTTCTGGATATATATATATATATAAATATATACATATATATATAGGT
>NW_010205024.1:125597-130830 GCF_000695765.1 Mesitornis unicolor | reverse complement strand
GAGGTTCCAGCCGGACTCACAAGGAAACACAGAAACAGACCTACAGTGCGAGCTGCAGCTCACCGCAGCACAACCCTTGTGGTGCCTTTGGGAAGCTGTACTTACAGCACGTAGCTTCAGTCAGGTAAGAGTGGGTGGCTTTGACGGATGTGCCAAACAAAAAGTGGGTCTCTTTGAAACTGAAACCTTTCTGGGTATTTTGGTTTGCAAAACAGTTACAATTTTCTTAACACTTTTCCCACTCTACAACATATATTCAAACTTCGCCAGCTTCCCCAGTGACTGGAGTTTCATCTCCTACTTGCTCTACACAACTTGCAACATCACTGCTTCACTCGACACAAATGCAGTCAGACAACTCCTTAAACACAAAATTGTCATTTCCAGTAGAAATATGAACTGGAGTGTAAGTGCAATAATAAAAAATATGAGGTTTTGGATATTTTTATCCTTCGTAGTACTGCCTTATTCACTGCAAAATAGGGGGTACTCTACCTGCAGTCAACTTTCTGTTTCCTAAGTCTGCCAGAAGCAGAAATTACTCAAATAATGTGACTTTCTGGAGAGAGACAGCTATTTCAGATCTCTGCTGGAAGTTTATTGAAGGAAATATTGGTGTTTACATGTAAGAGAGAATGTTTGGGAAGAAATAAATAAATCAGAGCTACAAAGATATGAAAGGATACACCTGCTTATTTTTGGGTTCTGCTTCTCGGTTCCTTGTCTAAATAAAAGACTCTGCAGCTCTAAAGGAACTTGGCTGCGAAGCTCTGAACCTCTCTGCCCACTTGCTCTCTCTGATTTGAAGTAGCTGTGGTGGACATGGAGCTGTGAACCAGTATTCTGCTCATTCGAGAGCAAAGAAGGAGCAGGTTTGGCTATGAAAAGCGAAGGATACCTCCAGCTGGTCCTCAACCCATCCTGCTCCACCTGCTTGCAGAGGTCCAGCCAGAAAGGAGCCCACCCCACTCGGTGGAGCCGGCTTCAAGGCACAGCAACCAGCCACAGCTCACAGTAAGTACATTTCACATCATTTTGAACAAGACTTTGGTTCGAATGCTGCTTTGATACCGTTTAAACGTCTGCCTTGCCCTTGTTTTCCCTGACTCTTCAAGGGCCATCACCTGCTTTGAGTCCTTGCCAGGAATAGGGAAGATCTGAGAGTGCTGGCTCCCAGGCACACACTGAGCTCGTAGGGGCTGTGATGCCGACTCTGTGCTTGGTTTAAAACCATCTCCATTTGTTCCTCACCTCTCTGACCACCACACTAATGCTGTTTTAAAAACAGAGGGATGCACGTGGTAGAAGTGCTGCTGGTGCCACCCAAAAAAAGCTGCTCCTCTGTAAGAACCACTGCCCTCAGCGCAGTGGCTTCCCGATGCCATGGCTGGCTTGCCCCCGCTCCAGCCGGGCAGTGCCACCACTTGCTGCTCAGAGGGTGCATTTTGCTATGTACTATGTACATACCACTTGTTTTGACACCTTGAGGCTTGAAATCTCATCTGTGGGAAGCTCTAGCAAACACTGCCTTATCTCCTTGCATCAGCTCTGGCTGGCGGCAAAGGACGGGATCTAGTTACCGGGTGGACAATTTCTTTTAAAACAAAAGCAACAGCTCAGTACAGAACGCAGTAGCACATCTGTCTTTCTAAACACTCCCGCTCTTCTTTAGGTTGTTCTGGTGAATGAGCCTGATGGGTCAATAGCTGACATCAGCACAACAGCCTACACGGGAAAGAGACACTGGGAAACGAAGCGGTGACTGAAAGCCATTGCATGGATGAAATGGATGCCTGAGCAGGGACAGGAGAAGCAGCTGCTGCAGAGGTTCGAGGGCCGTCTGCAGACCTGGCAATGCAGGTTCACATTGTAAGGCACGGGTTTAGTGGCAGGGAGAAGGAAGTTGTGCCCTCCAGGCGCCTGATGGGTGCAGGACACGCTGCACTGCACCAGGTGAGGAGCACCAGCACCTCGAACATTGCTGCTACGTCCACGCAGTGAAACAACACTCGCAGCGCTTTGCTGGCCGGGTCTGTTTTCCTCCACTCCAGGTCAGCCCCACTAATTGATTTTTTCCCCACTTGCTCCTCACGAGCAAGACTCGGATCCCAGCCCAGAGTCCAGCCACCCTCAGGGTACCTAACTTGAGGCAGGCCCTTCAGCCCAGGAGCTGGCACACTGCAGGAAAGCAGAGGATTGAAGGGCAAAGGAGGTTGACTGGTGCCCAAGGAAGACATCCAACTATCCAGAAGAGGGTGACAGTAAATAGAACAAGAGCTGGCAAAAACAGTCCAATAAAAGTGTGGTGTTGGAGGAAGGGAGGCGAAAAGATGGATGCAACAATCTGTGTTTTTAATGAGCTTGACAGTGGAACCACAGATCACAGAATCCCAGACCGTTAGGGATTGGAAGGGACCTCCAAAGCTCATCCAGTCCAGTTCCCCTGCCGGAGCAGGAACACCCAGATGAGGTTACACAGGAAGGCGTCCAGGCGGGTTTTGAATGTCTGCAGAGAAGGAGACTCCACAACCTCTCTGGGCAGCCTGGGCCAGGGCTCTGTCACCCTCACTGAGAAGAAGTTTCTTCTCAAATTTAAGTGGAACCTCCTGTGTTCCAGTTTGTGCCCATTACCCCTTGTCCTATCATTGTTTGTCACCGAGAAGAGCCTGGCTCCATCCTCGTGACACTCACCCTTTAAATATTTATAAACATGAATGAGGTCAAAAAGACCAAAATTAAAAAAGATCAAAATACACCTTAAGAGTGTAACCTTAAGAAAATACCCTTCAGTGTATTCCTTGCTTGTGTCCAGAGCAAAACCATATCTAAGGAGCCACACAGATTATTAAAGGATTGGAGGAGCTGACACATGAGGAGAGACTGAGAGCTGGGGCCGTTCACCCTGAAGAGATGGCTCCAGGAGAGCTTGTACCTGACAGGGGAAAAATAAAGATGGGTCCAGACTCTTCTGGGCACAGTGACAGGACAAAACTGAAATACAGGAAGGTATTTTCTTTTGTTTTGCCCTTTGTTTTTAACTGTGAAGGTGGTTAAACACAGGAACAGGTTGCCCAGAGAGGTTGTAGTGGATAGTACCTCTCTGTCTTTGGAGGTACTCAAAGCCCAAGTGCAGACAAGCACTGGGCAGCTTGCTTTAGCTGCTTCTGCTCTGAGCAAGGCTGGACCAGCCCATCTCCAGAAGTTCCTGCTCACCTCAGCTATCCTGTGATGCTAAATTAGATGGGACCCACAGCCATCCTGAGAACCTCTTGCCTGCTGGTGTAGATGTGTTGTACCACCTTTCATCTTATAAGAGCATGGAGGGCACCCTTAACTTCTACTTAAAGAATAAATGCAGTGAAGGATGCTATTTACATATTAAAAAAACCCAAAACATTCCTCCATATCTTTTGAGCATACTTTGTTCTTCTCAGAGAGAAAGGCTTCAGAATAACCAGCGCAATCAGGGACCCGATTTCTTCAAACAAGACAGATCAAATGAGTCATCCCATATTCCTGGCACAAACTGCTGCTAGCTTGCTCTTGGATGCTGAGTGAGACGGGCAGGATATACTAGGCAGCAGCCTGACTGTACATGAATTGAGAGCTGGATTTGATCGTGCCAATTACCTTCAGAGAGTAGCCCTTGCAAACACACTTTCTGCAACCAAATCAATTGCTGGCCCTGTTCAGTCCCCGCTGTTCTCTCACCCCTGTCCCCTACCGTCCTGCAGCAAAGCAACAAGCTTCTCTGCATGCTGAGCTAGCTCGGTGATTCTCACAGCTGGTTTTGGTTTCCAGCCATGTCTCTTAGCATGGCTAGGGCACACCTAGCACGGAGCTCCTATTTGACTTTCATTCTGCCTGCTGTATTTTCATGAACTGAATCCAGAGCACACAAGGGTGACGTTTTCATTCCAGGCAGGACAGAGACGCGACACGTTTCTGCGCTTACCTACAACAGCCGTGACACACCTTTAGTGTGATTATTTTTATTCTGTCATTCTAGAACAAGAATAAAGCAAGTCAATGATCCCTGTTTGACTCTCAGTTGTTTTCTACAGTGCCAAACCACACAGATTTAGGAAATTAATTACCCCTATACCTCCAGATGACAATCTCAAATTAAACCACAAGATCGCCATGTTCTGCCTATATCTCTTTGCAGCTGAATACATTCTGGATGCACACGAACCAGGAAGGAAGAAACCAGGAAGGCTTCATAGGGCTTGTGCCTCTACCTCTTGCTACAGTGAGAAAGGGCCAAGTAGCACCCCTGTCCTGAGCGGGTGTGAAAGCCCACGCAGCCTGATGGGCACTGGAGCAGATACAACCTCCCCTGGAGCTGCAGGAGCCCATCCAAGGTATCAGCCTGACTGCCCTGGGAAGGAGCACAAAGAGCAAAGCTGAAAAGCAACCACGTGCTGGGAAACCACCCCTGGGAAACTGCTGGATAGACACAGGCTTGTGCACCCCAAGCACAATGATAGGACACTAGGCTTTCCAAGTCACCCTCCCCACCTTCAGCTACCTGAATCTGTGGGGGCAAATCTTGCCCTCTCTCCATCTCCCTTGGCTCCAGGTGCTGGATGCTGCTGGCTGAGTTGGCCTGGAGAAGCTGTGCTGCTGCACAAGCGTGACAGCTTCCAGGGTTAAAGTCACCCCAGGGTGTCCAGGAGTCCTTAAAGTGCTGCTAGAAAAAGGTAGGACAGAAGAGCCCAAACAAGCAACATACCCTAGAAAGAACAACTGCAGCCCAGAAAGCAGAGCTCAACAATCACAGTCACAGACCTCCAGCTGCCCCTGCCTGAGTGGAGCTAATTTAACAAGGAATGACTGGGGAATTAGCTGGGTCCCAATTAGGCTAAACTGGGTAATGGTGTGAGTCATGCAGCTAGGAGGAAGAGGCTGGAAACTTGGCTTCACTTGAGGACCTGGCAGAGGTTGACACCGGTGTTGTGCTTGATTGTTTGCTTGAAAATCTGGGTGTCCCAAGTTCTCTGTCTTTCCCACAGGGATTTGGGCTGCCCAGTAAACACAGTCCTTCCTCTGCGAATACAGCACAAGATCTCTTACCATGCCTCCAGCAACACTTGCTTATTTGATCTTGCCATTGCTTTCTATCAAGCAATCCCCTTCCCTTGTGGTTTTCACAGTGGATCAAGGGCTGTTTGGTGGATCACTCTTTTATCACTGAGAAAACATCACATGCTCTTGCATACGTTTGTCAAGC
>NW_010205024.1:103683-125566 GCF_000695765.1 Mesitornis unicolor | reverse complement strand
GCACCCCCTCTTTCACAACAAGAGTGCAGCCAGGAGCCTCTGCACAGGTCACCTCGAGCCCTGGATCCAGCTCAGTGCGCACACACCCTGCCCAGACCCCTACCTTCCTCCTTTGTACATGACTGTGCATCTTACCCACTGTCTAAACCCCATCTGACGTGATCTCCACCAAGAAGTGCTGAAATAGAAGATGATAACCCACTTATGGAATAATTATCAGCCCCCAGATCTGCACTCGTAGCCTCAAAACACGATCAAGCACCAGCTGTAACCTTGCCTGACTCAGAGCTTGCAGACATTCAGTGTAATGCCTTTAGCACAGATCACAGAATCACAGAATGTCAGGAGTTGGAAGGGACCTCAAAAGGTCCAGCAGGGCACCTTCCCTTGTCGGTTCCTTCACCAGCTCTGTCAGGAAGTTTTCTTCCACACACTCCAGGAACCTCCAGGACTGTTCCCTCTCTGCTGTGTTGTATTTCCAGCAGATATCCGGGAAGTTGAAGTCCCCTACAAGTACAAGGGGAAGCGATCGCGAGGCTTCTCCCAGCTGCCTATGGAATATTTTATCTCTTCACCCTGGTTAGGTGGTCCATAGCAAACTCCCACCATGAGATCTGACTTGTTGGCCTTCCCCTTGATTCTCACCCAAAGGCACTCGACCCTGTTGTCATTGTGTCTATGCAGTCGTAGCATTCCCTAACATACACGGCCACCCCACCACCTTTCCTTCCTTGCCTATCCCTTCTGAAGAGCGCTAGATACACACTTATCTCCCTTTTTTCTCCCCATCATAGAGTAATTAGAAAATAATCCAGGCACATTATTAGTATTCACAGGTATGATATGTCTTTCAAGACAAAGCTGGTCTCAATTCAGGCTTTTTCCCAATCAGAAAATGTATTATTTCACCACTTCTGTATCCACACGGAAGCTGCTGTGAGGTAGTGCTCTGTATCTGCATTCCTTGATTTAGCCTATACTATTATATGTTAATGTGGACTGCCACCTAGCCAAGGCCAAGATTTAAGGTGTCTCCTTAGGATGCTCATTCTTCCCTGAGTGCTCTTGCACTGTAGTTCTGCACAACCCAGGTGGTAACCACACCTCAGGTAAGGGGTCTCGGGGCTCCCAGGGAGCTTTTTTGTTGCTGTACCATGAAATTTTCTGCTTTCTTCCAAACACCTTAAAAACTTAATTGCTTGAAAGAGGGAAATAGTTTTACTGCTCTGTTAGATGATCAGATTTCTTTGAAGTGTGAGGCAATGCAGAAAATCCATGTAGGGAACACTAAGAAAGGATATGTCAGACAAATGCTACTTGGTTTAGCTTTAGGATCTTTTCCAGCAACTTGTCGTTGTCTTTAACTAACGAGGGACGTGAGAGAGAACATAACTCAAGTGTCACAAGGGACCCGAATGTCCATGAGAAATAGGCTCTACTTGCTCCTCTAGCTGTACCTGCTGTAAATTCTTTTGTTTTATTACAGGCTTTAATTATCTGCTTCAGTTTCACCAGTTGCATTGCTGATGAGCACAACAAGTGTGTGATCGTCATGTTTCATTACACTGACAGCAATTTAGCCCTTATTAAAATATATCTGTGTGGCAAAACCAGGCTAGCACTGAACCAGCCACTCCTTTAGCTTTCAGAAACACAACCAAAAAGTGTCCAGACCCTGCTGCCCATAGAGAGCACCATACCAATCTACTAAGGATGAGCATCACTCCCTTGCCCTAAAGCCATCCATTTAAGCAGTTGCTGTTCTGCAAATAAAATCCGTAGTGGCTTTTAAAATGTTGCTCGAATTAGTGCTTAATTATCTGCCTTCCTTTGGGAGGTCAGCTCGTGTGTTTATTTATATTATTTATTTCGCAAGGCTTTAAAAGGCCTGGCAGCCTGGGCCACCGAGGTTAGTGGAAATTTTGATGTGGAAAAGAGCGAGGGCTGCAGGCACAACCTGCGCCAGGAGCCCCTGGGAGGGGGTGACCCTCGGTGACCGCTGATCTCCTCACTTGGTGAAGTCCCAGCAGCTCTGCCAGGGAAGTGGTGACAGCCCCAGCCGCCACATCCCAGCGCTGAGGGAAAACTTCCTCTCACCTTTGCGTCCTCACGCTGTTTCTTTCTGAGAGGTCCCAGAGAAGCCTCTCCCTCAGTGGGGGTGCTGGCTGTGTTCCCTTCCCAAAGGTGTGGGAAGAGGGTCCTTACAGTTTGCACTCACCCATTTCCTTCTCTCGCGTCTCTGTAATCCTCGGCCAGGCTCTTCCCATCCTGGCTGAACTGGAGATGCTGCATTTCACAGCAAAAGGGATCAGCTGTGTCTGTGAGGGTGTCCGCAGAGCAAAGCGTGCCTGGGGAAGACTTATTTTTAAAAGGAATGCACTTGAGTTCACAGTGGATGTGGGAGACCTGAAATGCAGTATTAAGCTGCTTGCCTCTGCCATCAATTCACATTAGATGTAGTCAAGCTATTGACTTAAAACCTCAATTCCCCTTCTTAAAAAAAGAATGAAGCTGGATTTGAAAGGCAAAAAAGAAATTTGCATTTTCATGAGCCAGTGCCTGTGATTTTCCTGTGTGCTGATGAGAATTGAGAGAAATGCAGTGCAGTAAACCAGGAGGGGAAACAGCCCAGTCGTGAAGCTGGCATTGAGAAAACCTCAGACAAAGGTTGTGCAGCCTCTGCAAGTCTTGTGTTGCCTCTCCACTGAGAGGTACCGAGGCTCAAACAACCCATGAAAAGACTTGAAGGTGATTACACAGAATGAAAAATAAATCTGGAGGGCCGAGTGAACTGAAGAACGAGACCTCAGAGGATCCTGCTGCCAGGCTCTGGCTGAGACCCTGCACTTGGCTTGAAGGCTGCCTGCTCCTTGCCTCATTTGGGTCTGCTGGGATCTACGGAGCTCTGAGATGCTGAAGTTTCCATGGATGCCCGTAACTGAATCCTTGTTCCTCTCTTTTCCAGCATGTGAGAGAGAAGTTTGAATAGTTGACAGCATTTGAGGTATCAGCCCTTGGGAAATGATCACCCCATTGCATTTGCAAAGCTAACCCAGAGCTACCCATTCACTTGAGCAGATTATTCCTTGGGGAAAACAAAAAAGTACAACTTGTCTTCCTGTTTTACGTTGCACCTCTATTGATGTATCTAAAATAACTGTAATAACTGCTGTGATTATTCTGCATTGTGGTTATGGAGCCTTTGCTCTATATTTATTTAACATAAAACTAAAAAAAGGTTCCAAGAAAACCCAGTGGAGATATGCGACTCCTAGCAAAATGAGATTGGGACTAAGATTTATTCAAATTAAACACAGAAATGAAGTCAAGGAAGTAATCAAAAGAATATTTAGTGGACTCTCAGATGATTAACCAACATGTTCACAGAGCCAGACCTCTGTAGCAGTCTTTTAACCGGTTCATTACTTTCTCTTGGTATGGACTAATTTACAAACCTCTGGCTGACCTTGACATTTGACAGAAGTGAATTCTGACAATACCTTGATTTGTATCAGGAAAAACTCATTTGCCAGAGAGTGGTTTGAAATAGGGATTCGAATGTTGTTGTTTTCTTCCCCCCTCGAACTCAAATTGCAGAATAAGAGCCTTGCTGTCCTCAAATGACACACGTAGGGCTATGAAAATGAAATTGCGGTGAAATAAAGGAACATTTTAATGCAAAGGGTTCAAACGGATTTCTTCTCTTCACTCGCAATGACTGCTTCATCCTGAATGACTTCGTTATGATGCCTCATGGTCAGACACAGCACTGGGTAAGAAAGGTGCACGAGCAACTTCTGCACCCTTCCAAGCAGAACTCTCACAGGTATCATTGAAAGTGTTGACTGTGCTCATAACTTACAGCAGTGGTGTAATGCTGGCCCTTTTCCTTGCCTGGATGACACTTTGCTGATATTCCGGGTACTCTGTGACTGTTACAACTAAACCCACTACTTGACCTTTATTTTCACCCACAGCAGTAGAAACAAACCCCAGAAACTATGGGCTCAAACTAAACCAGTTGAACCCAGCCTTGCTTACCACACTCCTCACGTGTATCTTCTCCCATGTTCAGGTTTGCTCTACATCAAACCCTATTTTACAGAACACAGAATGTTAGGTAGCCTCGAGCAATGCTCAGTAACTTCCTTAGACATGGGGACTTACTGCAGGACAGCCTCCCTGCCCACAAAATTAAGTGAATATTTAAGTGTTTTGCAAAATTAGGACCTAAATCCTACAGCTGTTCAGTTTCTGCTCACATCAGTTCATATCTGACCTAGCCGACCATCAGTCTTTTAATCATCTTGTATTAGTTACATTACTTTGATAATATAAAATGATCTTATATTAGTTTCTCATAAATATAAATTGCATTAAAAAGCCAAACCCTTCATTTCAGTTAAGGTTCCTAAGTGACAGCATTACACTTTATCTCATCATTTACCAAATCCAGGCACTCACGAGCAAGAAACTTAATAGTTCAGAACAAAATAAATCATATTCTGCCAACTTAATAAGCATATTAAAAAGCAGAAAGCACATTTCATTCCAGTCTAGCAATCCAGTTACCATTTCAAGGACAGCTTGTGGGTGGAGGTGGCGTTGTTTCCACCTCCACGTCAGGACATCCACGTCTGCGCTGCCCCGCCACAGCCTGGAGGTTGGGAGGACTTTCCCTCCTGCCTCAAGGGGCTGTTGAGAAAATGTAGGCAAAGTGTAGGAAGCGAGAGAGGAGAGCGGGGCTTGCACTCTCCTCTGGCTGCAGCATCTCCCTCAGGACCCGTGGCAGTGTCCTCACGGGCCATTGCATGGTCTGGCAGCAGGAGAGTGGCCTTCGAGTATTTCTGCAGACTTAGGGCCAAGCAAGCACGCCCAAGAGCAGGCTGGTTTAGGCACGGAGTTCCATTCCCCTTGCAGGGGAACATACCAGCTTTCCCTAGCAGGGTGAGATACAGGGCAGCCTGTCAAACATGCAAACAATCTGGGACCTTACGTAGAGAAAGAGGAATATTGCATCGGAGAGGCTACCAGGAATTGTTTTGAATGCGCTGCCGCCGTTCACAAAGCTCACTGGTCTTAAACATGTTTCAGACCTCTAGAGGTAAAAACAGCAGCTAGAGAAGCTTCATTTTTTATATTTGAGCCATTCCTGTAACTGAACATACATAAATTCACCTGGACAAAGCTATAAGAAATATTATTGACTAATGTGCTTATTAAGTTGAGCTGAGTTACCCTTTGATTAAATCAGATGACTGGTAACTCACTGAGAGCAGCGAAGCAGAAATACGCAAAAGACCTTTCTGTTTCGAACACGCTGTACCAGTTACAGGATTGCAACAACACACTCATCCCTATGGGCAAACACAACCATCGCTGTGAACCGTGATGCAAATTCCTCTGCCACAAACTGCAAGGGTCACAGTAGCCTATCCAGGAAGAGATTTATGCTTTAACAAGCTGCTTCATGCAGAAAGAGGCTCTCTGGAGACCAGCTCTGAATGCCCTACTGGGATTCACCCTTACTGGTGAGCACTTACGAATGCTGCTACAGCCAGCTGCCATAAATATGGGCAAAAACAAGAGCCAAAAGCGTAACTCCTGTTGATCGCTGTGAGAGCTGGGTCTGGAGAGGCACTGCCAGCATCTCTGGGCCAGGCTAATTTCCTGCAAGAAGGAAGAGGACAGAAGCTGTAGGAAATCTCTCCTGGCTCCAAGAGTTAGGCGTAAGCAATAGATTTCTTTGACGCTGCCATAATAAATTATAAAGACTACATTCTCTTCACACTGATGAAGAGAATTTCTTTTTTAATTTATTACCATTAGGCAGTTTCATTTTGCTGTAACAAATCACTCCAAGGCAGATGTGGTAAGGAGTATCTGCTGGGTCTTTCATAGAACTGTTTGGGATAGCTCTGAACAGGAGTTTCCAGTTCAGCATTCAGACTGAATTTAAAGATCAATCATTTTTATATCACACTTAAGCCTTCTGAAGAAAGCTTGCTAAAGAGATTGGCTGGTGTGATCACACCTAGGCAATAAGACCATGTTCTCACCTAGAAACACAGGTACAGTTCCAGTAGACAGAAGAAAAGATTAAAAAATAAATATAAGCCATAAACCTTGGTTCGCTTTCTCAGCTCTCACCCAGAAAACCCTCCTGTCCCCCACCCTGAGCTCCCTTTGGAAAGGAGCCTGGGCCATTCCCGTGTGCCAGGGTGCGCACCCAACGACAGCAACGTTATTTTGGAAAACTAGACCAAAAAAACTTGAGGGAAAGCCAGATGGGAACCCTGAATGCTTGCGCAGGGCAGCCTTACTCAACAGAATCGCCTCTTAATAATAATTCATCTCTCGTAAGCACTTTTCATAAGCAGATGGAAAATGAGAAAGATAGCCAAGTGCGGCTTTGACAGCATGAGAGCTTATTAAAAAATGATGGGAAGGTTACAGAGTAAAACACCTTATTAAAAAGAAGAGACAAGTCCTTTTGGGAGCCTGCCACCACTCCTGATTCATCAGCACGTTGCCCCTTTCTAGAGCAAAGCTACCCCAGAGCTCTTCAATGGGGCGCAAGGCACAGCCATGGCAAAAGGGCTGCTGGATTCATTGCTCAAAGGTGGGAAATGAGTTCCTCTCAGCTTAGCACCACACAGACCATTACCTGAATGAATCTAGGAGTGAATTGCAGCCTGACCTAGAAAACACCTCCTCAAGGGACCGCAATAGCAGCAAGTCGGTGGCAGGAGGGATGGGAAGGCCACCGAGGCCTGTCCTTGTCACGTGTGGCTGGAGCAGCACCAAGCCCAACCCCTACACACTGTATTAAACTAAATGGTTTAATACTTCTCTACAGGCAGGCTATGTGCAGCTTGGATTACTAACACCATCCCCCAATAATTTTTGAAAGGAATCAAAGCAACTGTACACGGTTTCCGAGCAGGGTGAGAAAGACAGCGCTTCCTCAGCCCTCAAGTGAAGCCTATCTAAGTCTGGCTGCTGATGCAACACATCTACCTCACATCATTCCTCCGTGCCTGGGATGCTGATGGCTGTCCTCAAGCTTTCCATAATGAAAGCCAGCCAAGCAAATTTCCGCTGCCTGGCCCAGCAGCGAGGGCTTGCTCTTCAGCCTTCAGTCGCGCCAAAATCCAACAATCCTGCCAAGCAATTTCTTGCTTCCCGGAAATTTGAAAAGGGTGAATTACAACCCCTACTTAAACTTAAAGATGCTGTTTCCCAGGTAGGAAAGGGAGGAGCAGGGAGGGAGTTTGACAAATAAAATGCTGGTTAAAACTATATGATGCAAGCAAGCTCAACAGCAAGTCCCGTGGTGCCCAATGGTACACGCCAGCAAAGGCTCTTAAACCAAGTTTGGTCCCTTCTGCTAGAGATCATCCAGCCACAAGACTCAATCCTGTTCCAAAATTAATTTAGAGCTTTTACTCAAATAAAGCAGCTCCACGGCATTCAGTCCTTTCCTCAACTATTGCAGTAAATTAATGTGGTTTTTTTTAAAAAAAAAAACAGATCAAAAGTTTCAATTTAAGGGGATTTGGGACTGTTGTAGGGACTTCTATCACACGTTACTCAGGTAAGCAATATCCGCCAGCACCAGAACAGCATTGGCCCTTCAAGCTCCAGTGCCCAGTGGTTGGGTACTCACCATCCCAAGTGCCAGGACCTGACCTTTCCAGAGGAGCACTGCCAACAGGATCCTTAGGTGTGGGCTGTGCAAATATTTCTAGCCCACGTGCAGCTGCCAGGAGCAGTATTACTCACCCTCTGGTTAAATTACAGTATTGTTTTACCCTGTGGTATTGTTTGAGAGCTCACTGAAACCTTTAGCAGATGGCTATTTCACATTTCTCCAGTCTCCTAAACATGAGATCAGTCTGTTTGCTATGGTGTACTCTTGCTTCAGGCATAATCCCAGCAACGCTTTAATCTCTGTTCTCTCTGACGTTCACATACACTTGCTTTCAAAAGCATCCGAGTTTAGTTTCAGGATGTTATATTCAAAGCTTTCAACTCAGTAGAAACAACTTCAATAACATAAAGACCAGTAAACCTGTAAGGAGATTATACCATGTTATTAACTGCTACATAAACCTCAGATTGCCCTCCAGTTAACTGAAAGCATTATCCTGAAGACTGGTGTCCTTTCTGAAGTTTGCTCTGTTGTTTTCTATCTATACCACAGTCAACTGGATTACCAGCCCTTTCCCAGCAATCTCCCTGGGCAGGTCCTCCTGGCAAAGCAATGGGGATGTTTGGTAGCACAGTGGGAGAGATCCAGGAGCAGTCCTGGGGTCAGTGTGCTCCCATCACACCTCCAGAGACACCCCGAATACAGCTCTCAGCCTCGCATCGCCTGGGAGCTGGGATTGATCTTTCTAAACGTCTTCGGAGCTGCAGAGAGGCGAGTTCCCAGATTGGACAGCAATCGAGAGACGAGTCATTAGTCAAGTCCACAGAACAGCAGCTTCCCCCAAGTCATCTTCACAGAGTGCAAAAGTAAGCTCATTTCTACAAAACAGTTGTGTGTTTTATATCTTGCTTTTCTCTGTCTGTGTTTCGTCCAAGGTAAAATGTTCACTACGTGACAATCCTCCACGCAGTAATTCTTGCTTTAGGATCAGTCACACATTTCTAGTGTAGCTTAAACTGTAGTATAGAAGACTGAGAATTCATGAGAATCAATGAGTCAGGGGAAAAAAACGTGCTGACAAGGCAGGGAAGGGCAGAAAGAGGAGCAGACCACCATGAAAGGCTGTCTTCAATGTCCTGAGACACCTGGATGAGAGGGCTCCCCAGGACAGGCTCTGATGTGGTGCCATGGTTGCTGCCTTTACAGGCACCAGCAGGACTCCTGGTAACCCTGGACCAGCACCCCAAAGGGGTTATGCTAGTTTATGTCACCTCTTGCTGGGGTGGAAGCTCGTTTTCAGATATTATTTTCAGATCTCATTTGTGGGATTTGTTTTAGCGCTCAACGTAGCAGTGATGTGCATCTCTTCTGCTACTACATAACCAGCTGAGCGGTGACTGCTTATAAAAACACCCTGCCAGTCACAAACCTTATGGACCTGCATGCATTACGTATGGGGTAAGAGGGTGCTGGGACAGAAGGATGAAAGGCTGCTTCCTTTCTGCAGAATTTCTTTTCAGTTCTGGCAAGTATTTGGCACCAAGCTAAAGTGGCTGCAGCCAGTCTCACCTGAAGTCTCCAACACAAAAAGGACATTGAAGTTGGTGGAGCAGGTTCAGAGGAGGCCACAAAGATGATCAGAGACCTGGAACACCTCTCCCACAAAGACAGGGTGAGAGAGTTGTGGTTGTTCAGCCTGGAGAAGGCTCTGGGGGACCTTAATAGCGACCTTCCAGTACCTGAAAGGAGCCTGTAAGAGAGCTGGGGAAGAGCTGTTCACTAGGGCATGTAGTGACAGGACAAGGGGTAATGGTTTTAAACTAGAAAAGGGCAGATTTAGGTTGGATATTAGGAAAAAGCTCTTCAATATGAGGGTGGTAGATCACTGGCACAGGTTGCCCAGAGAGGTGATGGAGGCCCCATCCCTGGAGATATTCAAGGCCAGGCTGGATGGGGCTGGGAGCAACCTGATCTGGTACCAGTGTCCCTGCTCACTGCAGGGGTTGGACTGGATCAGCTGTAAAGGTCCCTTTCAACCCAACACATTGTATGATTCGGTGATTCTATGATTCATTCTATGCTGGGACTGACTCCTGAGCTGCATAGGTGGTTTTACAGTAAATACAAACACATGGCCCCATATGGATGATTTGCCACATTTAACTTTTATTATGAAAACATGAGGAGACAAAACAAGGGCTTGTCCAATGTAAACCTGTGGTTTTCCTCATCCTGGCTCATTCTTTTGTTTCTTGCCCTATCCCTGCCTCTGTCAGCTCCTGGCATGGTTTGTTCTCAGCCTCTCCCTTTCCCTGCAGCTCACCCACACCCTGCCCATCACTCACCTGCTGTCAGTCTCCATCCCGCAAAGCTGATATCATTGATAAAGTCAACTTCTCCCCAGAGTCTGTCTGCAAGAGATGAGTGAAGAGATCCAGGGAGGTCACAGCGCTTTCAGGAGCTGCCTGTACTTCATGCAGAGCTCTGGGATGGTCTGGGTCCCTGCGGCTCCTGCTCACCGCTGTATTCCGGTGATGAAGCAGAATAGGGATGAAGCAGCCTCACTGGTGGGAGAGGTGGCTGCACTGTGTCCCTGTGGTCACCAGCTCTGCAAAACACCGCTGCTCTCCCACAGCCCAGAAAGCCTCTCCTGGGCAGTCTGCAGCCTCAGGCTCACCATCTGCCGACAGACCTCGCTGCGCCAGCGCAGAGATGTGCTAACACCATTCTGAAATAAAGAAAGATAAAAATCCCATTTGTTTTCTAACTGCTGAACTAATTCATTTTCAGAACTAGCTCCTGGTTTCCCATGAAATTCATTCTGCGTAGGGGACAACAATGGGAAAAAAATCCACCCGAAGCCATCGTCAAGGTTACCACCAGACTGGGAAGTCCTGCCCTCAGCTAAAGCACAACCTGGCTGTTATAACCAGCCCCACCGTTCTGTCAAAGGCGCTCAACTAAAGCACCTGGGCTGAGCGGGTAAAGGTTTTCCAATCACGTTGCGTAAGAGACTTGGAAGATTTTCTGTATTCTAGGACTGAAGACTTCTTCTGTGAACTGAAAATGTCAAAAAAGCCTCTCACAGCCTGAGACTGATTCATTCAAACTGACGTCCTGAAAAATTATAGAACAGTTTGATTTTGACCTTGAAAGTATTCTACTACATACAGAAATACCGTCAGGGAAACATTGTTCTTACTTCAGAAGTCAAAATACGATTATATCCATTATTTCAAAATAAATCTTCTTAATTTAAAAAGCCATCGTTTTTCTCCACACACTGTATTGGCATTTCCTAAATTTCTTTATCATTCAAATGTTAATAATCCAAATAGCTCACAAGCTTTATTTTTAGTTTGCAGAGATTAGACATCCTTCACATTAATGGATCTCCTAATGTTTTACTTCAGTCCATTCATTTTCCTCCCTCAGTGAATAGCAGACTACTCAGAAATCAACACAGCTTGTTAGAAAAAAGACAAAACGCCTATTAAATTATCAAGTGCATTTCTCATCAGAGTGTAGCTATCACTCTCTGCAAAGAAAAGAAAGAGCTTAATTGACTTCCTAGCAAAAGCAATGTTTAGACAGATGGTACCGAGCATCATCTGACTGGTGTTTAGATTGCCATGTTTAAGCGACAGGGACATTTGGGAAACACGAGCAGGCGAGAGTGGGCGCTGCCTCTGTTGGATGGGGACAGCCGTCCCCTGTGGCTGCAGGAGGTGGTTGGCATCACACCCTGCTGACCTGGCTTGCTTGGCACGGCACCGATTTAGTCAGACACCCCCAGCTTGGTGGAGGCTTTGTGCCTGGTGTCACGGGGCTTAGTGCCCCGCAGGGCGGCATGCAGCCGGGCAAAGAGCGGGGATTGCTGGTTGGGATGTGAGTACAGCCAGGGCTTTGCTTAAAAATGGTTAGTGAGCTTCTCCAGCAACTAAAAAAAAATCCTGAAAAGGATGAGTCTTCCACCCAGCTGTACGAAAAAGTTTCCTAAGTGTGTGAGGTGGTAAGGAGCTGGCAGGCTGTAACTGAGCCAGCTGAGCATCCCTGAGCAGGGTGCTCCGTGGTTTGGATATTAGCACAGTGACCCCAAAGCTCCCCTTCAAGGAGACTGTGGCCCCCTCTGCCACCATGCAGAAACAGCCTGAAGGCTTTCCCGAAGAAGGATGACCACTTTACTGCTTGTTCACCTGAAAACTAAAGATGCTGCAGAGCTAAAATAAGCTTTAAGGCAGGAGAGTTAAAAAAGAAACACTATTAATAAGCTTGCCAAGTTAAAAAGCCCCATTTGTAAAGCCAGTGTCAATACTCTGGTCATTAACAGACTTCTGTAGAAACAAAGCCAATTTTCTTCAATTATTTTACATTTCATATTCATTATTTAGGTGTTTGAGTTTTATATATAAGCAAGGATTTAGTTGGGCATTCAAGTAATGTAAAAAGAAATAAATAAAAATCAATCCTGGACAATTTTAGGCATGCGATCTTTGGAACAGCGATGATACTGGTGATCATTTCCAGAATATTTTTTTCTATAACAAAAAAAATGGAAGGTGTTCCTTCAAGTTAAATTTCCCTTAAGGAGCTTCTCAGGACAGGAAACAACCCTGCCTATAAATTATTTAGACTTAGTTTTGATGGGAAATTGAGTGGTAGAATCAATGCCAACCATAGAGGAACACAAACATTTTAGGATCTCAGGCTATCCTGCCCTTTTTCCTGCAGCATTTCTCTGCAGAAGCTGCCAGGAGAGCCTATTGAAGAATAGCTAAGCACATTGCCTGGGACTGTCTGCCTGCAAAGCAGGGAGGAAATCCTGTAAATCGGATTTTAAGAGCAGTTCAAGTCAGACTGCAGCTGCTGAAACATTAGTCTGGCAATGTGACCACTGCAGCCAGTCAGGACATGCACCCAGACAGCAGAGCTTAAGCGAGGGGTTGGTAATGGGAGGTAGGGTTATTAGACAAGACAACTGGTTGCCCATCTGGCTGCCAAACTCCAAAAGCTTTTAGAGTGGCCCAGGGAAGCAAGGCAGAAAGGACCCTGGAAATGACCCCAAAAATCTCCCTTCCCAACCCCCTTCACAGCAGCTTTGGCTGCTCCAATAGAAGTCTGCTCTGATAAAAGCCACATACAGCTTTGCAGTACAAAAGCTTAGCTTGCCCAGGTTTGCAAGATAAGGGCCTGGGAACAGCTTCTTCAGGGTGGATGTGTCCTTAGTGTTCATATCAGGGCAAATTCAAGATGTGTCCTAAGTGTTCATATCAGGGCAAACCCGAGGTGTTGCGGCCAGGTGGCGTGGGAGGATGCTGAGCTCTGCTGGATGCAGGGTGAGGGACAGCGAGGGCCACGTGAGGCTGTTCTTGCTGGAGCAGCCGTCAGCTGGGTGCTGCTGGACCCTGCTGTGATGGGGCCAACAAGAGGAGCGCCACATGCCCTGCAGTGTGGAGCCAATACAGAAGCTGCCACCCTTTAAAAACAAACCTCGCTCAGTAAGTCTGCCTGGGCTGTAATGAAACATAAGAGGAGGCTTTAAGACTTGCAGAGAAGGCTTGTGACACCCTTTTCTTTTCCTAGCTTTGCCCTGTCTACTGACGACGCTTCCAGAGGGCCCATCCACATCAGTAGTCACAGGCTCTTGGTTAGAAATCGCAGGGACCTGACATCAAGGCTGCTTTTCTCATCCCAAGCCCCAGCAGACAACACTTGCCAAACTGGGCTTTTACATTTCCCCTTAAACAGGAGCTCTCCTCGTCTGTGACAGCAGTAACAAAACGCAGGAGAAACACCATCTGCTCATCTAGATGGGTACCAATCCTCACCACAGCAGTTGCAGCCTCTAATAAATACATTCCATTCGGTTTTTCTAAATAACAGGGATGGACCTAACCACAGCATTGCTATTCCAGCAGAACTGATTGTTATTTATCTTGCACCAACAGCCTGCCTTTGGCAACGAGCATCATAGGTGGACATGACAGCTTGGACACCAGCATTAAGGGAGCCCTGTAACGAACCATTAGTGCTCGGCTTCCCACTCTTTGGATTTTGGATTCCCTGGAGTTGGCTGTAGGATAAGAGCTATTTTAATGGAACTTTTCCTGGCAACAGCGATTTGCCCTGAATAGGGCTATGGGATTAATAACCTTCCTAAAACCTTGTCTTTTTTCCTGAATCTTGTCAGAGATGACACACCAGTGCCAGCATGAAGAGCATCTTGTAGGTGGAGGGCGTCACCTCCAACAACTCTATAGGTGTAGGAAAAGCATGGAGCATCACACAAAGGAAATTTGGGTCCCAGCACTCAAAGCCAGGAGCTGTGGGGCCAGCTGTGCCCTCGGGCACTGCTATTTTCCTTGCTTTCCTAACAGATGGTACCTCGGGCTCTTGAAATAAATAACAACTTGTTGCCTAAGCTGAGAATGCTGGCGTGAGCTCTTCAGGTAAGAAGAAAATGCCCATGTAGGGGGCTGTGTTATGAACATGTTTTGAAGGATGCAGTGGATTAGCAGGGAAAGGGAGGGCGTTAAGTGGAACCATTTCACTGATGGTAGCAGGGATTGCTGAATGGGGCTCTTTCATTCGACAGATGCTGAGCAGGGCTGGCTACAGGAGCAGGTGAAGGCTGAGAGGGGGTGTATGCACCCAGCCTGCTCGCCAACGACAGACCCACCAGACCAGCCTGGGGGCACTGCCTCATTGCTGGCTTAGTCAATAAACCCCACTGGGTGAAACTACCAGGATGTTTATTACAAATAATATTTGACAGGGTGAAATTAGCACATAGATGCTCTTGTGTTGGTTAACGAGGTCTGGAATATAATCTTATAAATCATCAACAGCCACCTGATGACAGACACATGAAAAGAGCAGGTGACTATAACACATCCACACCATTGCAGTGGCAAGGGTTTAAAACAGCAGCATACCTTTACACAGGACACCACTGGGGTACATTAGGAAATGTTCTGTACCATGGCTGCACAGTTCTCTTGCAAGCAGACATCGCACTAGGAAGCCAAAATGCATCTTAGGGATGGTGAAGCAATCAAGCCTTCTACCGCATTCAGGTGCAATGCGATGGATCCTTAAATCACACTACTGGATAAAAAAAAAATATGTTTTTTTTAGGAAAAAGAAAGGAAAAGCGAGTTGCATCTGCTAAGTTAGAATGGCCTAAATCTGGGTTTACAGAGTCAAACAGAAAGGAGAATCTCCAGGTGCTTTCCAACCCCGAGCAGGCAAGCGCTGAGGTTGGTTTCATACAAGTGCCCTACTTTGGTACCAGTGAAAACAAAGGAAAGTGATGACCAGTCTGAAATCGCTGAACGATTCTAAGAAATGCTGCATTAATTTGCAGTATTTCTCATCCAACAGAATTCCTCATTCTCACGATTTTAGGACGCAGTCAGGCTTTCCAAATGTATGCCTATTTTTTTCATCCAAGGTCTATAGTAAAATTCAGCAGGGGTAAGTAAATCGCATTACTACAGCAATCTACATTTACTGTCCAGTGTTTTTATCGAGGAAGTAAATCTACTTGGAAAGCCACCACAGGTAGCAGAAGAGCAGGAGGTAAGAGTGTGGTGGAGGCATCACTAAACTCCCCTCGTGCACAGCTGGATCACGGCTGCAAGCACATCTCTGCAAACTCTTCTCTCAGTAGCTGGGCTTGTTTTACGGGAACACAGATCTCCTGGTTTAGTACCCAATTCACAGCCCATTTCGGTGTTGGGAACAAGTGCCAGCATGCTATTATTTATTGATTTTATTTATTTATGACACCCGGTCACCACCTCGTGTCCTATCTGGTTTCTCCGACAGCCTCCTCTCACCTGCACCTCCCAGCAAGCATCACAAGCTTTTGGCAGGGGCCAAACCGGCAGCTCCCGACCTGTCTCCTCACCTGCACAAGTACTTTCCAGAACAGCAGAATATTATTCCCTGAAAGCTGGTTCTAGGAAAGGAGTATATTGCAAACAGTTAATATATTACTAAATGCTGCGGAGAAATTATAGCCCTAAGTCTTTTCTCGCTGCTGCTTGGCTTGTGCTTTAAATGATCCTGTGATGCAGTTTTAAAAATACACATACATATTTAAGCTTTCTCCTGTTTTGTATCCCACTACAGTCTGCTGCATGGCTGTGATTTTACTTCAATTTTAACTCATTTTCTATCATCTCATGTTTAAGATCATCCTTTCACAGTGCTAGATTTGCTATGGTGACACTTTTCACAATAACAACAGTTATATTTATCTATTTATAATATTTTCCTCAGTCCTTTGGTGTTTTAAGTCACACGAGCTTCCCGTTTGGGACCAAACCCTCGAGACTGGATGCTGCAAGTATTCTCCTTTGAATCAGTTAGGAAACTTAGCAGAATTCGTGCAAGTTAATCATATTCACCTGGGAAACTCCTGTGCCCTGGAAATTTGGGATAGCCTACTGATGCACCGCTTGATTTCAGCGTGAAGTTACATTTTGCTGTCCCCATGAAACATTTCACATCTCCAGGAACCAGTACATTACAGCGGCGCCTGTGAGCGTTCTTCCTGCTCAGTGAACTGGGAGTTAGTACAGAAGGAACCCAAACGTAAACGGGTGTGCAAGAGGCTTTGTCTGTACTCTGGGTATTTTTTGAAGCGTGCTTTCTGGCACACTGCTCACTGAAATGATTTGTGGGTGACTGTTACAATGATTGGGACGAAAAGACGTTCACAAAAAGCCAGCATGGGAACGTGGACACGTCTGGATTCTCTGTGGTAAATACAGCATCGGTAATGGCAGGAAACATCTTCGAAAAAGCTGGCACTTATTCTAAGTATTGGCCACAGAGTGAAGAACGTGATCTCAAAGCTACATTTCTTTTACCTCTAGATACCAAACTGACTTCCAACCCACAAACAATAATAGATTTTGCTCAGTTTCTCGCTCTGCTGATAAAATCTCATCACTTCCAACATATAAAGCACAGTAATGGCTTTCCTACTGCAGTATCACTGTCCTTTACAGTGGTAGTAATACGCCACAAGAGCAACCTGAAAGCATTCGTTGCAAGTGCCTTAAGTCTCTTAACCCACACCCTGTAGTCATCCCATGGAAAAGATTGCATTTGCAACAAGATGCAGGGCCTTAAAACATTGCCACATCCCACAGCCTACACAAACCTTGCTTGGCATGGAGGGCACAGGGCTCCGTCCTCCAGAACTGACTAATGCTGCTGTGCAAAAAGAACATCTTTAGGTATTAGATCACTTAACGCCGAAAGCGCCTCAAGGCCACAGCGATTCTTGAAGCGATGTTGACCACACATGCTAGGGAAAAAGAAGCAATTACTCAAAGTGCACTGATAGGGGAATATTTAAGCTGAATATTTAAAGAGTTTTAGAAGCTTATCAGGGATCTCAGTTTTGTGACTTGTTTTCAAATTCCCTTCATAAGTCATATGTCAAAAAAAAGAGAACACAAATAAAAAGATATTGAAAATATTATTTCAGGCAGCAGTAAAAGGAAACAATACAATGGAAGATTAATTTCACCTCGGAGCGCGCTGAGTGATGACACAAATACTCATTTCAAAAGATGCAAAAGGCATCGTGCCCCAAAAGACAGAGTGCAATTATGAGCTTAATGGGTTGTTTAACTTGATAAAGAGCCAGTTTCTAAATAGAAACCATGCTTTAAATATTTAATCAAATTTTGAACAATCTCCCATTTTTCCTTGACTAAAAACAGACACAAAAAAATTTGCATTTCTCTTTTTTTTTTCCTGTGTGGTGCTTAGTTGCTGGCTGAGGTTAAACCATGACAGCATCCAAAACTCTTACATACAGAAATTAAGCAGGAGAAGGAAAATTTAGTTACATTTTAGTCTATCTGGGTGCTTTCTTGTCAAAGCAGTGAAATTTTAGTGCAGATCCCAGCACCTTGTAAAACAGATGCTGCCCATCGATGAGATTAGCCCATGCCTTTTGACTTTCCAATAGCTGACACTCCTGCAAGTGGACATGGGGGGATTTCTCTCCCTTGCATCCCCATCGCTCCAGTGCCTCCCACCAAGTTTCAGTGGGGTACCACTGCCACAGCACGGCATCTCCTTGCCAGGCCACTGTCCTTGCCCAGAGAAAGTTTGCCCTCCAGAAGGGAGGACTTTTGAAGGGTCATCTCGGTGCCAGCCCTAGCATGAGGCTGGCAACAGGACACACCAAACGCACTGCGCCCCACCACACGTGCAGTAACCCCACCGAGCAGGGACCCTTTGCTCCCATCACACCTTCTGCATTGCTGTCATCTCCCATCTGCTTTAGTCTCCGTCAATATTTCACTCCTCACTTCCAGCCCCTGGGCACCTCCAGCACAGGAGCTTTGCTGTTTACTCTGCCATGAACAGCAGCCACCCAGCGAGGCAGTCTCCCTTCTGCCCACACATACGTGGAAAAATCTACATACTTCCATCAAAAGATGCTGCAAACACCTAAAAGAATTAGAGGTGAGATGACAAACAGTCCTGTCTGAACCCAGGCCAAGGCCAATGGCTGCTATTTTGCCAACTTGCAAAGGCAAAGACTCAGAGGGGTGGCAGGAAGGACTGAGGGCCCCATTGCAGGGCCCAGGTATGATCGTGTTACCCCCCAGGGTAATCCCTCCCCCGAGGCTGAGGGATCCCCAACCTGCCTCTGAAGGACCTGGCACAAGCTGATGGCACAGGAAAGTTCCTGGTGGCTTTAGCTTTGATCCCACAAAGGCTAAGATCACCCGCACTGATCTGACCACACTAATGACACAGCTCTGCTGTTCCCTGCCAGCCTCTATCAAGGACCAGGGTGCTTCACAGTAGCCCATCTTGGAAAACCCAAGAGGCTTTTGCCTTTCACAGAATCACAGAATGTCAGGAGTTGGAAGGGACCTGGAAAGCTCCCCCAGTGCAACCCCTGCCAGAGCAGGATCACCAGAGCAGTCACACAGGAACACGGCCAGGGCTTCGGGTGTCTGCACACAAGGAGACTCCACAACCTCTCTGGGCAGCCTGGGCTGTGCTCCATAACCCTCACACTGACAAAATTTCTCCTTGTGTTCAGCTTGAACCTCTTGTGCTCCAGCTTGGGACCATTGCCCCTTGTCCTGGCATTGGCCATCCCAGAGCAGAGCCTGGCTCCTTCCTCCTGACACCGCCCTTTCCAAATGGATCCCCAGGAATGAGGGCACCCCTCAGTCTCCTCTGCTCCAAGCTCAAGAGCCCCAGCTCCCTCAGCTGCTCCTCATAAGGGAGATGCTCCACTCCCTCCATCATCTTCGTGGCCCTGCTGGACTCTTTCAAGCAGTTCCTGTCCTTCTTGAACTGAAGGTCCAGAACTGAACACAATATTCCAGATGTGGTCTCACCAGGGCAGAGCAGAGGGCCAGGAGAACCTCTCTGCCCTACAACCACCCCTTCTCATCCACCCCAGGATGGCGTTGGCCTTCTTGGCTCAAGGGCACATTGCTGGCTCACTGCTTTCCAAACATTTCCCTGGGCCCTCTCCAGCTGTCACCTCCCACAGGAGAGAAAAGCTGCTGTTCTTTTTTTTTAACACTTTGAAAGCAGGAAATGTCTCGATGTTTTATACCCCAGTGACAGATTGCTCCCCAACTGCAGCAAGCCAGTGTCAGCCCAGAGGGGCAGGGATGGGAGCAGCCCCTCTGGCAGGCACGAGGCTCAGCAGCATTTGGCTTTTTGCAGAGTTGGGTCCTTGGCAGCCAGGAGCAAATTAACATTCAAGCGAGCGTGTTTGGATAACAGAAAATGCAAAAACTCTGCATGGCAAGTGATCCCTTTTAAAGCAGCATTACAAGCCTGGCAGGCGTCCAGCTGGCACAGTAGCTCCGAGCAGCAAATACACAGCACTTAGCTGGTGATGTGTAAAGGGCACTTCTTAACAATTTCCGCCTTGAAAACTGTCTTGTGAAATCTTCCAACTTGGGTTGCATTCGTACATCACCCAAATCAGCTGCACATCATTCTGTGTAGCTATTAGTCCCAGGCTTTAAATAAATCTAGCATCTGTGTCACCCACCAGCACTAACAGTGTGACACTTTTTTTTAGCTTGCCTGTTTTCCCTTCCATTTGGCACGGGCGGTTGATGAAAAGTCATGGATACTTCCTAGAGTGACTGGTTTTGCACCCTTCATTTTTTCTAGTCCTCAGATGCTCCCTGTGCTTGCAGCTAAAAATCCCACTGCATTCCTATCTGTATTTTAAACTTTAAAAGCTTCCTTTTTTGCTCAATGGACCAAACTCTGCCATTGACTAACAGAGATGTGCTGCTCCTTTTTACCACACAGTATCTGAGCCAAGTGACAGACGCAGCACAGCCAGGTCTGAGTTTTCTTGAAGGGCCCTGGTCAGACCAGGTTTCTCCTCCACTGAGCTTCATGGGCACAAAGGGGAGGATCCAGACGGCTATTCCTCCCCAAAAGCAGATTACCAGATCGTGCTCCCATATTCACCCCGTTGGTATCAGCAAGGTTTTGTCCACAATAAATTCCTGATCAGTGTGACAAAATCTGCCCCTCATGGGGTTTTTTGCCACTGTTTGTCTCACTGGGGCCTTTTTCACTTCTGATCTCACTACTTCTGTTCTGAAACCCATTATTTACTCTTAGCTTGCAACTATCTTAACAACAGCCAATTTACAAGATTGAAATTTAAATGTAAATGAAAAACATCAAAACTACCAACTAGCAATCTGAACAAAAGAAAAAGTGCAATGGAGTAACCATGTGCAAATAAGCAGCTTGCACAGGTAGCAGAAATGGAGAGAGAATAATAAGAGGAGAATCAGTAAGAGGAAAAGATACTTTGGTAACTTAGATAGAAAAGTGGAAACCATTTTGCCTGACAAATATTTGGAAGCCAGTTGAACAGGACAGGCCCACGTGAAAAACACACTTCAAGATTTGCCATCGTGAACAGTTTTCTACAGTAAATCCTCAGTGCTTCACGCCTGCTCTAAGTCACCAAAAGCCAGGTGATGGGAGGTATGAAGCTACCCCAGGCATTGAGTGGAAGAGCATCCAACCAGTACAGGACACACACCCTCCTGTGGCCCCACAGGGTTTGATGCTTGCTCCTACCCACAGGGACAGGCTGAGCACAGCTCAGCTCAGGACTGACTTATGGGTGGTTTTTCCCTCCCCTGGACAAATCTATGATGTTTGAATTTCATTAAAGGCATGTAGTTCTGCATGTCCCTTTGTGCAATCAATCCCCTTGAGCCATTCTGGCTGTCTTAAGACACCAGGGCTGTAGCTTTTCATGCTGTATCATCACTCCATGTCACGTTCACCCCATGAGCAGTTGGGTTTGCAGAGCTCAGACCTCCACAGGAGAGAGATTCAGTGAACATTGCAGCTTCTTCTGCATGCCATGCACAGACCACATCCACTGGACAGACTGACAGCAACAAATCAGCTCTGTGCAGAGCAGTGGGCCCCTGTTAACCTTGTACTCCTCCTTTCTGCAAACCCATCTGCAGCAGTCAACATCTGAGAGGCTTCCTTTCCAGATCCAAAGAAACAGAGCACATGCGAACGCTATCCGTGTGTGGATATTTCACTTGCAGGACTCCATTTGCTTTCCTTAATAACCATACAAGACAAAATACCAAACTGATTTATTGTGCTGGCCTGATGTAGTCTAATAAGAATGTGTTGAGAACAGCCAGAATCACTTGTTTTTACAGACATTCAAGCTCATGAAGAAAGTTTACTGCAAGAGCTCTATTGGGGGCGGATTTAGAGCACAGAGGAGAGGGGACACACAGGGTGGTGGCACTGAGGGGACACTCAGATCTGCCGGCACAAGCAACCAATGCAGAAGCCACTCTGTTGGCCTGGGGGTAGACTTGGGCTCCTGGGGAGGGCTCCCTGCACAGCCTGGTCCCAAACTGCACTGCCTCCCAGAGCTAGATTTTCTCCTGGGAGTGTATTTGAGCTTATTTAGCTAAATGCATCAAAGTGGAAAAATAGACAAAAGCATCAAGAACTAGAAGACAAAATTAGCTAAGACAAAAACCTGTCTGCTGGGTGGTATTATGAATGCCTAGGAATAATCATAGCCCACCCAAAGACTATTTTCAAAGGAAAGTAGCTCAGCTTTGATGCCTTCGGAGTCCAAGGACTTTGGCTTTTTGCTTAAACTCCTTCCATTGTGTTTCATGTTTTCTCAGGGGAAAACAGAAG
>NW_010205024.1:47356-103652 GCF_000695765.1 Mesitornis unicolor | reverse complement strand
TCTTTCTTAAGTAGGCTGCAGCTGAAGAGTTGGCTTCATCTCCCGCGCAGAAATAAGAAGTGCTTGGCTTTTGAAGAGATTGCTGATTTTTGTTTACTTCAATCAAGGGAATCAAAATGTCCAAAGGCTGCTTGTCAGTGGTGAACAAGTTCTGCTAAACCCAAAGAAACTGAACCAAGCCACAGCTCCAGAATCACAACAGATGCTCAGGCACTCACACTGCCCTGTTTGGCTATGAGAGGAAGGAGAGACACAGCAAGAAGAGGCCTTGAAGTGTACTTTTCCCTTTCCTGGGGAATAAAATAAGAGCATTGATGTTTACCTCTGTCCCAAGGCAGCCCTGCTCTGGCCACATCTTGCAGCCCCCTTGTGAGCTGTGACCATTGCTCACCCCTTCTGTCCTAACTGGTGGTGGAGGTCTGCTCCTACCCCTCTGCCATCACTGCTTGCTCCCACACTCCCTGGCTGCCCCCATCCCCACAACCCAGAGCCAACAGCAAATCCCAAAGGCCACAGTTGCCACCCTGTCTATAAAAGCCTACAGCCTCTGAGCCTTGCATTGGTACGGACAATGCACTGCAGCCCTTCCATGAGGCACCGGCGTTAGGCTGGAGACCACGTGGGTGAAATCGCAGGGGGATGGCATTTGAGGGCTGACGGGCAGCAACGGTCAAGCTAGGAGCAGACAGGATCTCAGGAAGCGCTGCATGTACCAGAGGCCAGAAACATGCTGGCTACAGCACCAGCTTATCAACTTTGCAAACAGCCTGCAAACAAGCTCCTGCGTAAATCAAAGAGCCTCAGACAGGCTGAGAAACCCCAACCACAAAGTTCACAGCAGTGAAACAAAGTCCAGCATTTGTATTTTAGCTTTGTATTTTCCATCAGCTGGCCATATTCTTATTTCCCTCACAGTTCCCAGCTTGGTCCCATCTCCACGCAGTGCTTCCACATCACTAATAACTTCAGATGCCACTCGCAAACCTCAGCTACAGCTGAAGTCTGTAAGGCACAGCATCCAGAAGGTCCTGGTAAATTGGAGATGGGTACAATCATGTCACTACTATAGCAGAAAGGCGACAAAAATAAGCCAAGCCCTTCTTTACTCTGCACCACAGGATCTAGCTCTGCATCTTCAGGCAACTCAGTTTCCACATCTCTGCAACAGTCAGATGGACTTTGGTATTTTTTTATGATCAAATGGTCCTTTAAAAGAATGTTTCATGCAGGCCCTTTTTAGATAAAGGGGCTTTCAATAAAAAGACCATTTCTAGTCCCATAAACGATATTAGTTGAAATAACTCAGCGAAGTCATTAGCAAACCATTCTCAATCAGCATTTAATGAACAAGAACACTAGAAAACTACTACCATAATTATCTGCTGTAGTAATTTAACATTTTCTTTCACTAAGTGAATGAAAAATAAAGTGACCAAAACTATCTGAGATTTTAAAGTGGAGTCTTGCAGGTCTCCCACAGTTACTCAACTAGATGACACTACTGTTTCTTCCAGCTGCCCAGATGATGAAAGAAAGTGGCTCTGAGGTGCAGTGACCTGTGCATTTCATAGACAAAGAGAACAGAGAGGTTGTTTCTTCTACCACAGGACATTGATAACTTCATTTAGGAGACAGGCTACAGGATCAGATCTTGTCTTCACCAGCATGAATGAGCTCCAGCCCAGTGCCATCAGGGTCAAACCTGGTGTCAGCCAAACCAAAAATCAGCCAAAAGACCAGGTTCATGAGCAATGTGCAGCCAGTGCTCTCCCCTGGACAGCAGGGCCACCCATACTGGCCTGAGAACACTGCAAAGCTCCCGAAAACACCCAGAGGAACAAGGTCATCCCCTATCCAGGAGCATAGGGGGCTGATAAGCTAGGAAGGGGTCAGTGAAGGCAGCCTGCGGCTCAGCTGTGGTACCTGTGACACGACCCTGCGCATGGGTGAATCTCTGTGCAACAAATACATTTCCAATGATGAGCTCCTAGTCCTGATCCCTGGACAAGCCTAGTGCAGAGCTTTCCTTCGACTGGAGCTGCTGCAACAGCAACGTCTCTCTGAAAGGTCCTGAGAATGTGCTAGCCAAAGACGACCGTGTCTTGTTCTAGTCTATAGGATATCCCTAAACAGCCTTTGGCATGTTTTAACCCACGGCTTTTCAGAGCACAGTCTGCACCAAGACCCTTGTTTCTGTATCTGTCGTTCTTTCACCATTCCCATAAGATTAAAACAAAACTCCAAGCAGCACCATCTTCTGCAGATCACCAGAAAGATGTACTTACGCCAAGTAGCAAACTGGGCACAGCGCCCTGGAGTCATGTCCTGCCCTGCGGAGTCCCTGCCATTAAAGTGGACCCCGCTGACCTGTCCCAGGTTGTGCTGCTGCAGCAAGGAGGAAATTAAAACACTCCAGGCTTCTGCTCTGCGGTGAAGTCTGTAAACCCAATGACCTGGTGCTGTTTGATGGAGAGAAGAGTAGACACACAGCATATTGAGATGATTAGCAAGAGTCAGGCAACAACAAACAGCGTCACGCTATGAAATTAAATTGAAATGCAACAAAAATCCCTAATGGGTAAATATGCAGATCAACCTGAACTTTGTCACTTTGCTGAATTACGGCATGTTTAGTGACAGGCATTGCTTTTCAACTGGAAAGTAACAGATTTTTCTATCTGATGTTGCTGAGATCTGGACATAAAAAGCAGTTTTCTTGGGAAGTGACAGTGGAAATGCAATAGATCTTCTAGAGGACATTGCTTCCTTTCATTCAAAGGGATATCTGTTTTAAGGAGAATTGAAGTTTTAATCAAAGTTCTATCTCATGTTTGCCAAAAGCGGGGAAAAGCAACAACTGCTTGTTGGTTCGTGCTGAGCCAACCATTTGAATATTATTCCGGTTGATTAAATTTGCATTGCTAATAGGAGAGAAGCCATATGCCTCGCACACCTGTAGAATACAGCTCTAGGTTTTGAAAGGTTATTAGCACACCATGATGTTCTGGCGAGGAAGGGTTTTTCAGAGCGGGATGAAGAGCTCCTGGGGGTGTAGAGGAATGGAGCCACCGCTCCCCTTCCCGTGCTGTGCAGGTCCCTCCCTGCATTGCTCACCCTGCAGCCAGCCACGCAAACAGCAGCAGCAGAGGAAGGGAGAACCTGCCTTGTCCTGGGCAAAAACCCTTCAGCTTCAGTAGGAAAGAGTCCATCAGAGCAGCGTGATATGTCCGTTAATAAAGAGAGAAAGAGCAAGCGTGCAAGAGATTTAAATCTTACAGAATGGCTTATAAAGATAATGGAATTGCTGCTCTTTGTCTGGCTTCAGCTGAATTTTAAATGGCTTGGGTCAAAATGAAGAGTTTGTTTTTCCTGTTGTCCAGTTAAGTACATTGTCATCGCTAGAGATTGCTCAGATGATTTCTTTCTCCTTCAGGTTATATTCAAAAAAATTGAGAGAGTTCTCCTACTCCCCTTAAGACTTTGTAGAGGGATTTTATCCTGATTAAACCATTAAAAATTAAGTCCCTTTGGATTCTACAGGCTGCAGCTACTGCCTGTCTCCTCCAGGTATTTCAGTCAACGTTATCTGTAATTAACATCATGTGTCTTAGCTACTGGCTTCTTCTCAGGGAATTTTCGGCAGTGCGCTAAATGGGGGCCATCCCTGCCTGCTGTGAAAACCGAACTCAAATGCCAGGCAGATCTAGTCTTGTCCTCTTTCCATGAAGCTTTATTAGCAGCGAAGCAAACACTTTATGGAAAAAATTCAGTGTGCGTTTACATTTCAAGGCTAAGGATCTTGTGCAGGTATCACCTCTCAATACTCGCTCCCAGCCCTGACATACAAAGGCTCAGAGGCACCGTTGGCTTTTCGCGTTGTAAAGCTGTTGCCTGGTAAGAGGACAAAGCACTCGAGGAAACCCAGCTGAGGTGACGCTGTATGGCACACCAGTGGGAACGTGTTTGGTCTCAGGATGGAAAATCTCCGCAAAGGGAATCCCATAAAAGCTGAGATGCACCACTAGAAGAGCCCTGGACATGCATTACTTTCACCAGTTACCAACCCCACCAACCCAGCCTCAGCACTTGAGAATTACAAGTGTAACACTCTCCTGAATTGCCAAAACTTTACTGGGCTAATTGATAGCCATTGCAGCACAGCTAGGCAGAGTTGTTCACAGAATCACAGAATTCCAGACCGTTAGGGATTGGAAGGGACCTCAAAAGCTCATCCAGTCCAACCCCCCTGCCGGAGCAGGAACACCCAGATGAGGTTGCACAGGAAGGCGTCCAGGCGGGTTTTGAATGTCTGCAGAGAAGGAGACTCCACAACCTCTCTGGGCAGCCTGGGCCAGGGCTCTGTCACCCTCACTGAGAAGAAGTTTCTTCTCCAATTGAAGTGGAACCTCCTGTGTTCCAGTTTGTGCCCATTACCCCTTGTCCTATCATTGTTTGTCACCGAGAAGAGCCTGGCTCCATCCTCGTGACACTCACCCTTTAAATATTTATAAACATGAATGAGGTCTCCCCTCAGTCTCCTCTTCTGCAAACTAAAGAGCCCCAGCTCCCTCAGCCGCTCCTCATAAGGGAGATGCTCCACTCCCTTAATCACCTCTGTAGCCCTACCTAATAATAATCACCACCTAAAAATATTCTTCAGGAAAAGTTTTATTTCCATTAATTCATCACATTATGAGGTGTTTTTATAACTGACAAAACATTTTGTTTGGGCATTTCTGATACAAAACTATGGGGGATGACACACAGGGTGGGGGAGGCAGTTTTGGGCTGAAATCACTTTCAAAGCTTCTGAGTTTTTCACCTTACACAAGACAGAAATGTCAAGGCCTCAAAAATATTGGTAGGACAAGAAGCCAAATCCCCCAAAGGAACCTTGTATTAAGTGCCCACCCAGCGTTCACTGTAGCATCTGCCATGGTCAGTACGGTGGTGTTAGCTACCTGTTTCTCAAGTATTTTCACTTACTTGGCTACCCAAACACAGGTACCCTGCCTCCTCCCGTGGCAGCCCACCCCAGCTCAGGAGGCTGGCATGACTGCACAGGCCTCCTGTCTTTCCCAGAGTTGTAAAGGAGGTTGTGTGGCTGGAAAAGGCAACTCTGCCCAGTGCGAGGAAGGCCCAGAGCACAGGCTCCTGCAGCAGGATTCTTCTAAGCTTCCCCAGCATTTACTCCTTCCCAGCCAACAACCGAGGAGAGCATCAATTGCCATATAATTAAAGTATTCTGAAAAACAATGAGCTTCCTTTGGTAAAGAAGCATGCTACTAACATAAAATGTACAGGACTAAGGTTGAAATTAGGCTCCAAGATAATGAAAAGTCTGCAAGAACTCTAAAAATAATACCCTGCAGAGCAACAGAGCCTGTCCCAGGCTCAGTACTGCCATCCCGTATCTGGGATAGCTCATTAAAACCCACCCACTGTACTGAGCATCACCTGAGCTTGGGACAGGAGCAGAAAGCTCAATGGAAAAGAAGTTGGAGCACAGTTCAAGGTGAGCCAAGACAACGTGAGTGGTGCAAGATGGAGAAGCCATCGGCACAGCCAACTTTAGGACACAGTTATCAAGGCACAGCCATGTCTGTAGGAAAACAAGGCAACCCCTCCTGAGCCGTACTGTACAGTAAGCTCAAGGACATGGGATGTTTCAGCACGCAGATCTCTACTCTGTAAATTGGAAAGGACCTTGAACGCTCTGCTTAAGTTTAATTCATAGACAAGGAACCCGAAGTTTCTTAAAAGAGCACATCAATAAATTAGCATCAAATTTTGCTGCCTTGTCAAGGATTAGCATGTTTAATCCATTTCAAGCATGAACTGGGAATTAGAAAATAGTGCTGAGATATTAATAACAAGTAGTTCAGTGTGTGCCCTTAATTTGCTTAAGTTTAGAGGACTGGTAGGAATTTTTATGCAGAGTGGAGAAGGAGCTGAGCAGATGGCATAAAAATGTCTCAATGTTGTAATATACCTAAAACTTTCAGGCTAAAACTCTGTTTTCCTGTTGGCTTTTGCAATCAGACAGTTGCTGGCTGAACCTGTTAGTAGCCGAGTAGTCCATCAGGAGTAATTAATTTTCAGTCATTTGAGTGAGGAGGAGTAAGTGCTGTGGACAGAAGTGCACAGCGGGGTTTCAGCAGCAGCCTGCACGTTCGACTTCTACCTTTAAACCAAAGAATCCTAGTAGTTAGGTTAGCTTGCTCCACCAAATTTACCAGCAGGCTTCCAGCTTCACTACAAGGACCTTCCTGTTAGAACTACATCCTTTAGCCCCAAAGGCTACAAAGCCCAGTTTTCCAGAAGAGGCTGGATATGGTGTCTCTCTTTCTAGCATAAATACCAAAAAGGAATCTACATTTTAAATTGGAAGCTGATATGACATGAAAATAATTGTTTCCATCCGTGCAATGGACCCTGTTTTGGGAAAATGTGCATTTAAAGTTGGACTGTAAGCACCCGTGTATTCTGCATGTATTAATGCTGTTAATGCAGAGTGTGCCTGCACAGCTTATGGAATACACTATGATGAAGTTAAATCCTACACATAAATCAACTTAAAGGCAGGGAAATTGGTCCAGGGTTAAGGGACCAGCCTTGTGAGCCTTGATGTTCAAAACCCAACTCTCCTTTGTATCTGAAAATACTCACAGACGAGTCCTGCAGGCTCCCTGCAACCCACTTCTCCTGCAGTAAAATGGGGTTAGAGAAACAGCATAGCCGACTCCAGGAGTTGTTGCAAGGGCAAACACTTCCCAGATTGGGAAAACTTCAGCTATGAGTGTTGAAGAAAGCCATGAAAAAGCTTTTGTTTCATATGTAAATTATTATTTATGGAATCATTGTCACGGGGCAATATACACCCAGCTTCCAGAGATTAATTTTCTCCTCACTTCAGCAGATGTTAGTCTCAGCAGCTCGATCGCTGTGTCTACAGCTCACAGACAGCGATACTCCCCCATTTGGGATCTCCACTGCAGTCGTGGTGGAAATTCTTAAGACATGGTTTTCTCTCAGCCATGTCAAAGGAGCGACTTTAAAATCCACACACAATTACCAACTAAATTTCAATCCAGTGCTAAAACCCCCCAGTATGAAAGAGGAACTGTGCTGTATAAGTACCAAAGCTATGAGAAGACTCTCTAAACATACTCCTCCCGTGAGCTGCAGCGAGCCAGCCCTGCATGCCTGGCAGTAGCATCCTCCAGCCTCCTCCTGCTCCTCCCTGCCCGGCTGGCTCCTGCCCTCCCACCCACAGATACCACAGCAGATGATGCTGAGATCTGCACAACAGATGCAGCACTGTGAGTCCTCAGAATAAATAAAAACAAACCCAGAAGTTTTCATCCTGATGGGCCGCACAAGGATGAAGTGTGTTCTCGCATTGCTCCAACAAGCCTGGAATCACTTACAAAATCACTCTCCTGGTGCAATATCATACCATTCTCCTCATACACCGACTTAAATGTACCCATCCATACACACACTGGCTGGGGATAAGCTTTATAGAGTCTGTATTGATTCACATTCGGTCTGTGAGTGAACAGCAAACAACGCAGGGCTAAGACCCAGAGAACTGCCCGAGGTCTTCTGCTAAATCCCTTCGTCTCCAACCACCCACCTTGTCTTTCCATCAGCAACTTGGAAGGCAACTGCAGATGTGTTTGAATAACCAGAAGTTGTCTGTAAGACCCTGTGAGACAGACCCTTGGAGTCATTCCATGTATTACTCACATCTCACGCAATTACGCCCTTGTGCCCTCTCTTTGGACGTGATACCTGTGCACAGGGGAGCCTCCAGCCGAGGTGCTGTGCTTCCAAAAGCAGAACAGGTGGGGATAGAGGAGGTCAGATACACCAAGCAGCTTTTAAACTGATTGTCAGCACTTTGGGGAGAAAACTAACATACCTCAAGTTGTTTGGAGAATGCCCACAAAGCCAGCTTCCTAGCACAGCTCCATATATCATCTTTAATGGGCGTTAATGGGCTGGTGCTGTCAGAGCTCTTCAGTCAGCACAGATGTTTGCCTTTTGACAAGTCACTTTGATAATTTAAGCTACTAATTATTTTTAATTCAGCAAACATCATATGAATTGTTCGAAATGTGCTGTACAACAGGGCATGGTATTGTTGATTACCTCCCCTAAACTTCTGCAAGACGACGAGCAGAAATTTGGTCCAGGCATGTGAAAAAGAAAATGCAATTAATATAAATCGAGCCGTATGTTAAGGTCCCTTTCTCCTCCCAGATAACAGTAGATGGCATTAGGTAAGTTGTGTGAAGAAGTTGAGACAAGACTGCAATGTCATGGTCATAAATCAGTGTCTTGACATAACTTCATTTACACAACACCACCTCATTCCCTTGGCCCTTGCCATTACACAGAAAATGCAGAGATGCTCCAAAACCAAGAACAGGTTGCAGAGCCAAAGTAAAGGGCACAGAGACCGTGCTTGTCAGTAGTTGCTTTCTAGTAGCAAAAAACAGTCCTGTGTTTTCTAGGCAGAATGACAACAGTAGAAGTCTCATCATGTCACCCAGTCACTGTACGTTACACCTACAATCCAGTCTGCCCAAAGTTTTTCAACAGTTCGGTGCATTTCTCCTTTTAAAGCAACCTGCTGTAGTTTACCTGGAGCGAAACAAGCCAGGTGACAGGGAAAAAAAACTAAGCACAACAGTTTTGGATCAACCAAAAACACTGGCACTGGTACTGAGAGCACTTAATTTGATGTAAAGTTGATTTTCGAGGGTTTTCATTTCAGCAAGAGCAGCAAAAACAAGTGTTTGTAACTCCATACAGTTCAGCCACCCATCTGTAAAAATAACTACTTACACAACATTACTCACAACCTTTGTCATGGAATGAGACAGGGCAGCGTGCCTCTGGACTGCCCCTTGCTTATGACTTCTCCTGACTTGGATTTACTGCCCAGCAGAGTGTTTGAGTTCACAGCTGGAAGAGTAGCATGAAGAACACAGGATGAGCTCTCAAGTGATAACATTTTGCCTGGATCTCTTAAAGCACAGCAGAACATGCGGGCCATGCTGGTTTTGCTAAAGCCACCATGAAGAGATGCAGCTGACCAGAGAAGCAGGTAAGGAAGGATGCTTAACGCTTCCTCCAACAAGCAACAGCTCGTTCTGGACATGCACTGCCATGGGCAAGAAATCCTGGACAAAGTCCATGACTCCACAGAGCTGGAAAGCAGAGTGGGAACAGGGCCTTGCCACACAACTTGGGGTGGACAGAATCATGTGGCACAGCACAGTGAAGGTGCCCCTTACCAGGCATATAGGAAGGGTCCTGTGACACTTCATGTTCATGCAGAGTGAGACCTGGGTGCCTTGGGTGCTCTGTCAGTAGCTCTGGCTGTTAGTCAGGAGATGAGCTTCCATCACAGGATGTGCAGGACCGCTGCCTGGTCCCAGAGACCACCAAGTGCTTAGGAAAGTGCTTTTAAAAAGGAAGACAAGGTTATTTTCTTTTCTAGTCAGACCCAGTTCCAAATATTTTTCCAGATAACTAATTGTTCTTAAGACTTCACATAATTTAGGACTTTTTTTCCCTGCTAAAACTAAAACTATTTAGAAGCGTTTCCTATCAATCACTCCATACCTGTTTCACTAGGGTATCTTAGGCTAAGACAAAGGAAATCACAAAACTGGTAGGAAATACAGAAAGAAAACGGTTAAGATTATATTTCTCTCCAGTTTGACCTTATTTTGGAATAGGCCATGACAAAGTGAAAGCAAATCTTTCAAAACAGACATACAGGTTTTAATCACCCTTAATTAAAAAATAGCTGTAAACAATCTATTTAAATGAAACTGCTTGAAAGAAGGAGGGGAGGAGATGCATCCCACCTCCTCCCTTCCTCTGTAACAGGCCAGATCAGCTTTCTGCACTTCCAAGTTGACAATATCCCAGAAGTAATCATGTTGCTGTCTAGCCAGGGAAGATTGATGCCTATCTGTGCTGACAGACATGCTGATGCCTCTTTTCCTTAGGTTTCTAAGGTCGTGGTTTGACAGTCAATTAAAAAGTTCTCTCCTCCCTGACAAACTGTTGGACTCCACTGACTTTTTTCCCCCCTCCCTTCTTCCCTTCTTATAAAACACTTTCATGTTCTCCCCTCGATCATGGGAATTTTATTAGCCCCCTGTGGCAGCAGCCTTTTTTGGATTATTTTCTTGATGTCCTCCCGTAGCACGGAGGGGCACCATGGCACCCACAACCAGGCACCCTGACATCTCCTGCAGAGGGGACAGAGGAACACAAACCTCACGTCCTCTCTCATTCGCACAGTTGCAGCCGTAAACTGCAAGCTCGCTGGTCTCCTGCTGCCTACACCAGCCCTGCTAGAGATGGACTGATGGACATCCACACCCGAAACGCTGCCCTCACCCTTTGCTGTGCAGGGGGAGCCCATTGCCACCGTAGCAGGATTGGCTCATGCAAACCTGGGCAGCGCAGATGTCAAAGTTGCACATTCCCAGCTTCATTCTTCCACCTGTAGATGGCATGGATATACCTTGCTATCTCAGACAGCTCTCCACCTCTGCTCGCTTGCTTAGTGAGCAGCATCCCAGAGACCAGCACTTTTAAATATGAAGTATTAGCTAACGGGCAAAATTAGCTTCCATCAGATGATATAAAACACCCATTTAAAATATCTACTTGAAATATTGGTGCTTTTAAGGGCACTGAAAGTAATATTCAAGTGAGAAACAACTGTAGGAATCATCCCACTTTGCTTCACAATGAAGTCTCAATGCAGTGAAGATTTCCCACTGCAAATGGGGTTGCCCACAGAATGAAAAATAAACCCCAGCAAACCTCCAAAGAAAGGATCAGGAGGAAACTAAGTGACATTCACACTGTACAAAGTGTACAACTATGCCTGCGAACTCACCGAGACCTCTCATCTGCCACTGAGGCAAGATGTAGGAGGCTGTTCTTAGGAAAAGCAGCCTATCTGGCTAAATTTGCAACCATGCCGGTGTATCTTTGGGCTAGTTATGCAAAAAGTATTCAATTGCCTCAAAATTCAGGGCAGCAGTCAGTGAGAATGACAAGAAAAGACACAAAGCCTAGCAAGTGTGACTGCAAGGAGAATGAGGTACCGTCACATTTCTGTCACTCCCAGTAACCATCGCCCTATAATTTTAAGCAGATCCACAGCATCTTTGTTTAGGCACTCCTGAAAAGTTTCTCCTTAACCGTAAATAGGAGACACTCAGATTTTTTTTGAAAACTCTGCATTTGTTGAAAATGAGAGATTTACTCCATGCAGAAAGCAAATCTCAATACGTAACTTCTTTAATACCTTCAGATGATAGCCCTCTGAAGTGACTCTGTGTCTGCAGGAAGCTGGAGGTTGTCTGTAAAACCCTGCTTGCTGCAACGCCTTTCCTCTGGAGAAAAATGATAATTAAATTGATTCTGGGCACTCCATTAAGCTGCAGCGTTCAGAAGCCATTCCTGCAAAGCCTTCTCACATGGTACCATTAGCACCTACTTGCAATGCACCAAATTAAATGTGTAGGCAGGACTGCGAAGTAAAATCAAAATAATTCATGTGTGCAACAACCTAGGACAGTGCTTCAAAGACACAACAGAACTCCTGAACATGCTTTAATACTTCTCACTGCCATTTCAGTAAGACACCAAAATTTTCCACTATGCTTACAGCAACAAGCAGTTTTGGGTCCTCTCAGCTCTTTACTTCTACAAGTAACCTCACCTGAGAGCAGTGGCTACTTGTGGAGTGCGTATCCTTACTTTACCTCTCTCTCTCGGTGAGGGTAGCTCTGCCAGTCATTGCAGAACACCCGTTCGGAAACAAAGAAGAATTTGAAATCTGGGCAGACTTTGTACTGCGGACATGCCAAAAGTCAGAAGAATTAAGTTGGAGAAGAAAGAACAAGCACGAAGTGATGCATCCATTAGGGACAAGGGTTCACTGTGAACAAGAACTGCTCTGTTATTTTCTTTCCTGCTTCTTTCTATAGCTGAGGAAGAAGATAAATTACAGATTAAAAATGACACAGAGGATGATACTTTAATAGCAGCTTCTGTATTTTGAGCTTTGAAAACATGCTCCTATGCAAACATGCTTCAGTGAGTTTGAGACACACTAACTTCCACTCCTGAGCGACTGAGAAGGTACCTTGTTCACATTCACGAAAATTCTGATTTACTCTGGAGCATGAACCATTATGAACAGTGTTTGTCCTTTAAGAGAGATGAAATTAAGCAACTGGAAATGCAATTAACTTTTTCCTAATGCCTAAGAAATTATATAGGCAATTTCCCTGGTTTTGCAGGGATAGTACACGTGTTTAGTACTCTGCATCAGAATCCAAACTTGTTTAAGATAAAAAGCCATAGGGGGAAATGGAACCAGAAGCACAACAGCCTCTTACAGACCTGTGAAACACCGAGGGCTGTGTTCAGCCAGCTAGGATGTTTCAGCTCGAATTAGGACATTACAGGACAGTTCCAGAAGCAGTGAGTTGGTTCCCTTTGGTCTTGTGTACCTAGACTTCATCTGAATTTAATCAAGACAGATTAGCACTGCCTTATAATTTACTACACTTCAGGGTTTCATAAACACTTTGTTAAATTGTTTCATTCCAATTGTTAAATGCATACAGAAATGGAGCCAAGTGTCTCCACAATGTTTTAAGTACTGAAAAGAATAATTAAATTCGATCTTAGCTCTATTTTGATGCTTGATTTCTCAGCTTTTAATACTAAAATATTTCCATCCCATTTATAAATCACACTCATTCTCCAATTCTGTCCCTCATTAAGATAAGTAATTGCACAAGTTGTTGTTGTCTGTATTCATTTAGCTGAGAACTGGTTTCTGGCTTTATTTTTTAATCCCGGTTGATCAGTGTTTCCACATCTCCTCCCTCTCTGCAACAAAATACCTATCCTAACTTGTCTATCCAGCAGGGCTGTCCTTTTGCTCCATCACCTTCAGCTTCTTACAATCATTCGAGTTCTACCAGACTGAATTTTATTACATAAACTTGCTTTTCTAGAGGACACACTGTGATTCAGCTGAGAACATGCAGTGAAAATATCTGCAGGTTTACCTGGGAGACTGGAGCCAAAGTCCTCCAGGTACCTTCACTGGGAATATTGCCCACAGCCCTTGGGACTTACAGCTTTTTCCTCCATGGTCCTATGCCTTTCACAGCACTGCTGCCAGGTTTCATGCGCATCTTGCAAGCACACTGGCAAGATGCTGCTATAAGAAAGCCAACAATCAGTGTTAATTATTCTGAAGGTTGAACACGTGCATGGGGTGCAGAGGCGTCTCACTTTACCTGCGCCAAGTGTGCATTTTGATACCAGATCTACCGTAGCTGGAAAGGACACCTCTTCCATCCTTCCAATGCCATCCCAAAGCTCACATTTTAAATACATTTGGGCAAGTTGTCCTATCATTCCCCTAGCAGAACTACAAAATTATTATTTTTTTCATAATTACATTATTTTTAGTAAGGTACAGAGAGTCCTTCTGGCTCAGCCATTCCCCATCACTGCACATTCTCCACCCGCAATGCAGTTGTATCAAAACAGCACAAGCGCTAAGGGCACATAAAGTCTTGACTACTTGGGGTGAGCCAAGCTCTAACTCATTTGCCTCTTAGGCACATCCAGTTCTTGCACTTTGTGATGTTTATAGCTGTACATGCAGGGCTATCCTGGGGTTTGTGAAGAGCCTGACCAGCACGGCCAAGCAGTTGTTTACCAGGGGCCTACCCAAGGGAGGCAGTTCCCTCCTGGGGTCTCTTCCACTATGCCCTTGGCTCTTAATGCCACAGAGGTGACCCTTGTTACCATCAAATCTTGTGCCAGTATCTCAGCCTAAGTAAAGGTGTTGGCAACCAAATGGCAGTGATTGTCTCCTCAACTATCAGCTAAAGCAAGGTATTCCCTGAAACTAATGGACTATGGGTGTCTCGAACTCGGCTACGAGCTGCTAGGAAGTAGTAACTTTGGTCTTCAGGGAATCTTTCATGAAAAATAAGTGTCAAAATTTGAACACAAGCATCCTTATAGGGTTGTTAAACTAGAGTTACCAGAAAAATAAAAACTTAGAACAACTGCCTGGAGAAAGCTGATACTGGCGTTGATCGCTAACGCCCCAGATCAAGGGACAGCAGTGAAGTCCATAAGCCTCACAGGTTCTCTCTTGCACAGTGATGTGTAGAACAAGGTTTTGCTAACAGCACTTTTCACTGCGCCTGACCATTTCTGGGTCTCACAGCAGAATATTTTGGCTGAATAGAGATATCCACAGGCATCAGATATTTTTCCATTTCCCCTGACACCCATTAACATCCATTAGCATTGACTTCTGACAAAATCTGGAATGCTATGGGTGTTCCAGAGGGCTGGAAACAAATAAATTGATGGCCAAGAAGTCATAATCTTGAATGAACCCCAAACAAAATGACAGAAAGGCTAATACGGTATGAAAAACATGAAAGAATTAAAAGAACAGAGCATAACTGAATGCTCATCATGATAACTCTTTTTTGTGATAGATATATAGATAAATCAACGTAGATCAAAATTAATTGAAAGACCATTAACTGATAAATCACAAGAAGTAGTTGCAACATCATCCATCATAAACCCACTCACACTGCAAGCTGAGTCCAGGCAAGTCACTGTTGATTTCCCACAGGGATAAGGAGACTACAGAGGAATGGATGTCACCAGTCAGCTGGCAGGTAGCAGTAGCCTCATTAGGTCTGTGAGCCCCAGGGCAAAGCTGTAATTTCACATTAGATGTGAAATGAAGATACCATGTCTACGTAGCTTAGTACTTGATCCAATCCTTCTGCAGAGCAAGGGGCACTCACTCAATTCCCTCTCCCTGTTGTGCTGCCAATGGAGGAACTTTCATAGAGCATTATCTGGCTGGCTTCTCTTCCTAGAGACGTGTTGGACAAAGCACTGTATAGATCCTTTCCTTGCAAAGCCTGCTTCGATATTGCCTTTCCTATATCTGAAAATACAAAGGCCCATTGGAACTGTCAGCTGCCTAACTAATCATAATCTGTTATTTTGTGCTTTTTCTGCATTCTCATAGTCAAACTGTGCCCGAACCCCACAAACTCATCAGTGCAATTTGACTTAATGCACGTACTCTATCTCCAGCTAACAAAAACTGTCATGCAGGTGGATGGCATGGTGCCTCCCTGACAACGATCTGCTCTAATGATTGCAGTTGCCCTTGCTCCCCTTACTATTCCTCATGTCTGGGGGAAGCTACTCTTACACTTCCATGAAACAAACACATTGCCTTCCTTCAGACCCTTTCTTGCAAAAAGCCTTTTCTTTGGGACCACCCAACTTACGAATCGCAATGCTCACCATCATCAGCTTCTTGCATGTTTTCTGTTCTGCCCCACCTGATTTCACTCCTTTCACTTGGACTAGTAAGTTTTGGGGGCTGAAGGCCATCTCTTACCTGTGCATTATGAACTCAGTGCAGCATGATCCCAATCCCTGACAAACGGTGCTGAGCCCTACTCACGTTCCTACCAGATTGTCATTTCCCAGTTTATAAAGCAGAAAAAAATGGGTAATGGGTAATCAATTTCTCAGCCACACTCAGATATCTGAACTGCAACTTTCACAGCAATTTCTTGACCCACTATGATTGTATTTGTCAGTCACATGAGTATCAACACAACAGGAATGATGAGCCTAGCCTAACCAACACAGCTACTTCTCGTTTGCACAAGGGCTGATAGACGGAACTGAACATGCCTCCAGGCTGCCAGAGCTGCACAACACACCATCCTTCCAGCTTTCAGACAAAAGCCCATTAAGGATTTATTCACCCAGCAGAAGCTATGACAAATAATTGCCCAACACTGGAGCATCAACACCACACGTTTTACTGCCTCCTATGTTCCAGCTAACCCTATCTCTCCTGAAGCAACAGGCACTCTTCCTCCTTGTGTCCCAGGACATGCAGATGCAAATTACTGAGCAAAAAAGCATGTCTTGATGGTGCTGAGAGCTTGTCACGTGCTGGGACACTCCTCTGCTAGTCAGTGAAATGCTGTACTGAACTCTCCCATGGATGGTTTGTGTGGAACCAACCAGGAGCAATTTCATATACACAGCATAAGGGCTCATCTGTCTGGGAGGTTTTAGAGCACGGGTCAGACCTGCTCCTCACATACAAGCTTGTTCACACCCCAAATGTGATGGGCAGGTCAAAGCAGGGTGGCTGCCTGCAGAGCCGGTTGTGATATCCTCAGGAAGAGGCAGTGTGCAGACTGCAGGACCAGACCTGCCAAGATTAGATTCAAGCTTTAGAAGCACACGGTTTTACTGAGGAAAAACATCTGGGACCACTAAAGGCTCTGATAATACCTCACTGCTGTCCTGCTTTTCTAGTGAAAGTCTCGCCCACATTAAAATCAGTGGAAGCTGAGAGTAAATTCAAGGATCCCTCAAGGCAGACCCAGTTTTACCAAAAGAAGGTGGTGATCTGTTAAGTCTAGTTAAAGAATTTTCTTAAGAAAAGGAGCAATTTTTATTCCTGGCCTAAAGGCCCACATTCTTAATCACAGCAGGACAGCACAATGGTGTGTTTTCTGAAAACACAAGGAAACATGCAATCCTGCCTCAGCAGGGCTGAAGATGAGCCACATAAATATGATCCTTTGGACACTGACTGATGCTCCACACGCAAGTCCAGATGTAGCCTGGCACCTCCATTATGGCAATGCCACTCTGTCCCCACCTTCATCAGCCTAATGGTCTTTCCCAGGAGGTCCCAGAGCGAGCCTGGCAGCTCTGCAGCTACAGACCTGCACTGCCTTCAGATGTGGAAGATGACATTTTTTCCTGCATGGCCCTAGCAGAAACAAAGCTCATTTTATTTGCCAACAGCAACCAAAGAGGTGGGATTTCAGAGCTACTACTGTAGAAGAGAGCAAAGTCAGCACGCAATTTCAATTACTTGGGTAAGACAAACAATTTCCATTACTGCTAATGGGGGATTTATGCATCCGTTCTGCTGAGCACATTACTGAAAATCTGTGCCTCATTCTGACCCCAGAAGTTTTACTTTTGCTGTATATCTTTTTTAAAAAAAACAACAAACAAACAAAACCAGAATAAAATGCAAATAAAGTGAATGCTGTGTTAATTGCTGCCTTAGCTTTGGGCCATTTGCAGTGCCTCTGCCTCTCTGGAGTTGTGCATTTTGTTTTCAAGTGAAGTCTCTCCTCACTCCAGCAGTTGTCTGGGGTAGTCTGTCTGCTCTGGGTTTATACGTTGCCTGTACTAGCAAGCTCCCCTTTCATACCTCTTCCTAGATAACTGGTTTGAGCTCCTTGGCTTTGCCAGGCGTCTTTGGGACCTTGATCTTTCATTCTCGTTCTTGAATTAAAACTGTAGAGGGAATCTCTTCCCTCAGCCATTTCCAGCGTGGACAGGTCTGGAGGAGCACTCAACCCCGAGAGATGCTGGGAACAAAAGTCTGCTCAGTAACGCTGTTGTCACTGATGTTCTAAAACCTTCACAGTGCTAAGAAACAGTTAAAACTTTAAATGCAACAACAAAAATGAGAATGTCAACACCTCTTTGTCTCTTGGATTATTTCCAGCCTAGCTCTGTTTATTAACTAAGAAACCATGACCTGGCCACCTGTTTAGCAAAGTCTCTGCAAGCCTCTTGCTAACCTTTGCATTTCATTTTTCTTGAACTGTTTATATACACAGGAGGGCTCAAGCCTAACTGGAGCCTCAGGGCTTCCTGGTAATTTGAATAAAAAGGTCAGACAGAAAGGAATGATGGTGTGTTGAAGCTGGCAGCAAAACTTACAAGAACGGCGCTTCTGCAGGGGCTGCAGCACCGAGGGATGCCGTCAAGGAAATTCTAGAAATTTAGTTGTTGTTGCTCAGTTTGGTCATGTTTTAACACCAAGGAATCTATGAAGCATACTCCAGTAATGGAGTATGATAGGATGCTTGAATTTATGAGCTTGATAAAACAGTTACAGATGAAATCACATGGAACAATAAATCTCTACAAGAATCTCCCATGGGGCTGGACTCCCACATCCCAGCTGCTGAAAGGAAAACAGCTTTTAAAAGACACAGTCCTTCCACTCTGCTTTGACTTGGGCTTCTCAGGCACAGCCCTTTAGCCCTTTCTAGTCAGTCTGGGCACTCCAAGGGTGTTCTGATACCTTCCGTTTCCTAAAAGCCCTCAACATTTAAGTGTCACTTAAATATCACCTAGAAGTTGTGTAGACGGCACTCCTGATCCCACTGGGCTGGGATGTTGTCCATCCCACAGTCTACTCTTGGGATCTGTCAGAGGGCCATACAGACATTTCTCTGGTTTCCTCCAAATATTAAGCTAGTGTAACCTGCCCATAGTGTAACAATTACAGCAGATCAATGCTTAAAATTATGCTTTAAGGTAGCTGAAAGTCATACTCTAGATTTAGTAAAGAACCTTGAACAGCTATAGGCAAAGTTGCAACAGCTTAAATACCAGTTTAGCAAGTGTGGGGAAATAAATCAGTTTATACTCAAGCTTGTACCCCAGGTAAAATACCATTTCCAGGGCAGTCAAAAAAAAGCAAAAATCACATATTTGGCCATGGCATTAGGAAGAGAGGCTTCTTAACCATATCCCACACGCAAATACAGTCTGGGCTCCTGCAAACACTGCAGGGCTTAAAGGAATCCCTTAGTATTCACGTTGAGCAGTTGAGCTCCCTCTATGAAATATAGGGAATAATTAAGCCCAAAGCCAGACAAGGAGTCACCATAGGTGGCTGAAGCAAATACTATGAAGACTCAGTCTCAGATCCTGCTCCCCTGTGGAAACTTCCAGCCTAGCAGTTTTGCTGTAGCAGCACAGACCCCTCCACACAACAAGGGTAGGACAGCTGACGGGAGGCTTGCTTCGCTCACTTGTCTTCCACTGCCCCTTCAGAAAACAGTCTGTGGCTCCTGGTAGATCTGTGACTGAGAAAAAAGAAAATAAATAAATAAAAAGAGATGGAAAGCTGAAGCGGGTGACTGAAACCAGTTAATGGAGATTTTGGTTTGGGAATGGCAGAGATAACTGTGACGACGAGGTATAGTAGAGAAGATCAAGAGAGAAGGGAAACACATGCAGTGGGGTTGGAAGACCCAGTCCTCCATTCTGGCTTTCCCCATACTTGCTGTATTACCTCAAGCACGTTGTTTTACCTCTGCACTTCCATTTCCTGTGCACTCAGACATGAACTACCTTAAGGCAAAAATAATTACTTCCTATAGCTCTTGACAGATCTCAGCACAGCGACCATAACTGAGACCTATGGCCTCTGATGTAATACAGTTGCTAAAGTGCTATCAAGAAATAGGATGTACTCAAAATATGTGTTCAAGTACAGAACTAATGCTACAAAAAGGTAAGTATTCATCCTCAAGCTACGCTAATAGCTGGCTTAAAAACAGGCAGGATGAGGAACATGTGGCTGGGGAGACCAAGAGAAAACAGCTGTATTTCCATGCGGTCTGCCCGAGGTTGGTACACAGCCCGTGGCAACCATGGGCACATCTGACACCCGGGACCTGCGTGAGGAAGAGCTGGGCAAAAGGAAGGAGAGAACAGAAGCCTGGTCCCCAAGATTATCCACGCTGGCATCACATGGGATGAAGAACCAAGCCCTGGCATCCTGGATTCACAGCTGCAAAATTGGCAGTGATAAGGATGGGAATATGATATTTGTTCTTACAGCACAAACATTTCTATGGTAAAAGTCTGATAAGTACCTAATCCTCTTTAAGAAGGAAAAAAAGACTTACCAGTAGTCTGGTCATGTGTATGAGAACCAAGCTTTCAGACACATCACTCATAGCTATTCCCAGTTTCCTGCCACCACGCATCAGTCTACCCGAATGAGCAGACACCGTGCAGACAAGGGGAGTGCCTGTCAGAGGTGAAGGTCTGCAGGACCCCCTGCTTCCTTTACAGGCTTTGCTGAAAGAGGAACAGTGCTGCATCGCAGCCTTGTGCAGAGTTTGCTTCCAAGTTACGGTTTGTGCCTTGTTCAGAAAATTTTAGTTATGTTATAAAGCCAGAAGAGTAACTGAAGTCTCTTCATTTGCTATTCTCCGTGAGGAAGCATTGCAAATTCAGAGGCGTGATTTCAACAGGCAGTCTGTCATTCCAGGGCAGGAAAGAGCAACCGCTTCCCATCCCTTAAGGGCAGAGGATAACCAGGATCCGTCTGCCGCCCTCCCTCCGAGGCATGCAGCGCCTGGCAAGAACAGCTCTCCCTCCAGGACAGAGGAGGAAACCACAAAGCAAAGACTGGATACCACACAACCCATTGCTAAGTTTCTCCTGGTGAAACGTGCAGATTGAAGAAATTAACAGCATCTCTGTTTCTCATCTAGTGCCTGTGCATGGCACTTGAGCACCCTCAAAAAGCTAGAGCCGTATTCTGCCAGAGGGGCTTGGGACACCAGCGTGACACTGAAGAACACCCAGGCTCTCCACTGAGGGCACCACCTTCAGATTTAGGGCTTTCATTTGGAGAATTGGTCTCAGGCAATTCACACACCACATCAAACCTCAGGTCCTCCCTGCACTCTTACAGCGTCCATGAGATCATAGCAAGTGTGGGCGTCTATTGTAATTTCGGATTAGTTGGGTTTTTGTTGTTATTAGTTCCACGCAGGTGTTAGAGACTCCTTCTGCACTCCAAAATAGATGCTACACAGACCAGCTTCAAAAGTCCTCAGTCCTCCTCATGCTGATGTCCTTTAGGTCACAGAAATCACTTTAAAGTCAGCAAGGAAAAAAGATCCTGCTGTCTTCTGACAGCTAGATGGGGCATACCCTGGTGCTGACAGCAAGATTGAACGTAGCCTCCGTGCACTGTGAGACAATAAATCCCTTCATTGGCACAGATTATCAGCCGGATTGTTTGCATACAGATTAATGCAACAGCGTGAGTCCTTTGGGTGACTGCAGAGAAGGGAAAGCGGGAAGGGTGAATTTATTTGCTCAGATGCTTGTGATATTTATTTATCAATCGCCAAGGAAAAAAAAAAACGTTTCACGAGCTTAATTCCAAGAATATCTTTGTACGCAGAGAACAAGAGAGCTGTGAGAATTACCCGAATTGGAAAAGGAAAGGAAGCAGCCCCAAGGATGCACGCATGAAAGGCCAAAGTTGGTGCCGCCTGCCCAGGGTCAGTGCGCCCTGACACCACACCTGAGGGCCTCCCTCCAGCCACAGGATTTCCTGATTTGCCTCACAGGAGCAGCACGCAGCAATAATGCAAAGAACGTGACTGAAAGAGGAGATGTAACACGTGAGGCAAATCATTCGTCTTCTTGAGAGCCTTGGCAAATTCTTCCCATTGTCATTTTTAATTCGCTACCAAGTACGGTGAATTAAAGAGAGACTGTGAAACCTTTCTTATGGCAGGGAAGATGAAGGGACAGCCCCTTCACATTTTCAATCACCTCTGCATTGATTTATGACAATTGCCTACCACCTCTACTTCATGCTCCTTATCCAGTCCTTGCCTTGCTGGCTGCGATTTGCCATAGGTGGCACAGTGCAAGTCGCAGTCCCTCACCCTGGGGAGAGGTCCATCCTCCCTACCCCCCCACCCACGAAACCCCAGCGATGCTGCTGCCATCGATGATGGACCGCTGGTGCACAACCACCATACTGACGAGGAGAGGCAGATCCCAGCCTCAAAACATGCTGCACCCATAACGAAGGCTCCAGGCTGCTTCCAGGGACCCTGCGAGGACCCAGCGTGGGGGTCTCAGGAGGTTCCTCCTCCCCCAGAAGTCCGCCAGGAACCAGGGACCTATTGCTCAACCAACCAACCAACCGAATTTAGAGACCTGCCTACTTAGTGAGATATTGCTCTGAAGCTTGAGAGCAGGTAGGTGCCTGGCTAGCACCCAAGTAATTTTGGGGTACTGGGCCCACCCTGCCTCATGCCAACATTTTTTGGCAGCTGGAAGTACCAACTTGGCAGCCCTGGGAAACTCAGTCCCCATGTTTGAAAACTGGCCTCAGACATGAAAATATGACTTAGAAAATAGACACAAACTGTGCTAAACTAAGACATTTTTATTCTTTTTTTTTATTATTTTCCTGAGCTCAGCTATCCTTGAAATCTTTTACTAATGAAATTACTTGAGAAAATTTCTCAGGAGACAATAAACACCACAGCCTCATTTGGCAAAAGGGAATTCTAAGCTAAATCGACTCTCCTACATTAAAATTGAGATCTGCTGCTAAATACACTGCCTCCCCAAAAGAGCAGACTATAAATCCAATAATAAACACAATGATATATTTACCAAGGAACTAGAGGGCAAAAATAATTGAAAGTATCTGTTCCTAAATATATTCCAGCGTTGGGAAAGCAGAGTCTGCTTCCATTCCTGACGTAAATACTTTCCCCCCATTCCTAGTATCCTGTAGGGACCATTTTAGCATGTGGTGGGAAAAACAAGCACCACCCTATGAGTACCGAACCCATGGGTGCTCCCCACTCCTCCCCTGCTTGCATCTGCTGTACTCTGGCCTAGCTGCTCTCATCTTTATTATCATTCCATGCTTGGAGAGCAGCAAGTGAAGTGAATTAAACCGCAGGTTCCTCAGCTTTTGTGGGTTCAGCGGGCACTTCCAAGCCTACACAGCCTGTGCTTTGCCCGGTTCAATGCAGATAACGCGTTGTTTCAGTTTTCTGAACACAACAAGAGTGGTAACAACAAAAAACCCACAGCGATCAGCACAAAAACATTCCAACTGTCCACTTGATTAATCCTTGTTAATTATGCATGGGACTACAGACAGCATTTGTTTTCCATCTTGCTCCAGATTGTTTGTGAGGGCCATAAAAGTGACTTGACTTGGAAGAAAAGAAAATATTATCTGTGGGAAGATTTGCTGCCAAAAAAAGTCTTTCAAAGTAACTTCAAAAGATTTGGGTTCAAGCAACACGGCATCATTCTTAAGTAATTTAATTTAAAAATAAAAAGTAATGACACTATCTGGGCACAATGCAGTCAAGTGGATTTCGTTCAGGACTTGGATGTAAAAATCAGGTGGAAAGCTTGAAAAGTCAGTATTGACTTGCAGTGTTTTCAATTATTTCACTGATTAATTTTTTAGCTTTGCAGGCCAAGGATTGGTTAGCATAAGCCAGTGGGGCTGCATCAATGCCTTTACACTGATTTGCAGCAAAAGCTGGGGGCTCACATCCTTCCGAGAGCATCCAACCAGCCACACTGATCCCTACCAGGGAAGCAGGTCAGAAGATTGGTATCAAACGAAAACAGGAGAGAAAGTAGGAACAGTAACAGGCTGTGCCTGAGCATTTGGAGAAAATAAATGGTTTGACTCCTTCTGTTTCCCCTCCTTCCCAAGGGGCACAGGAAAAGTAACACCATGTCTGAGGATGGCGTGGCAGCTCCTCTGGTCCTCCTTAGCTGGAGGAGACGGTGAGGGAGCTGCCAAGGGCAAGGTTAGGAAGGCAAAGCACAACTTCAGCTGCAGAGCCCTGTGCAGTCAGTCAGGCTTTTCTCATTGCCTGCACAACCTCAGGATACCCATCCCTGGCTGTCACCCTCGGAGAGCAGCCACTTGGTAGTGGTGTAACAGGGAGAGCCCAAGCTCTCTCAAGGAGGGCTCAGGAAGGAGAGAAGGAAGACAGTGAAAGCTGCAGGCACACAGCACATCTTTTCTAGCTCAAAGACAAAACTGCAGCCAGTTTACATCTAAGAGATAAGAGTTAAAAGGCAGTTTAAAAATAAAGCGTTTCAAAGGAAGAAAAGTAGGATGTGATGCTGTTTGTGCCCCGCAGCCCATGCTGCATGCGGGGAACCTGCACAGCTGGGCAGGGACAAGGCTGCTGGGACGCTGTGTAGACCTTCCCCGCAGTCAGAGCACACAAGAGCAGGGTGATAAAAGGGGAGATCTGTTTGTGAGGACTCGCACAGCCTTGCCACGCTCCCGAGTGCTGCCTCCTGCTACTGCACACAGTCAGGTCGTGCACTTTCATGGCAGCAGAAAAGCTCTTTGATTTCCCAGAAAGTAACAAATCATTCCATGGTAAGAGCAAACTGGTGCCTAACACAGCATTTGTGTAACACAGCAAAGCACGCTGAGGGTGGGCAGAGTCCTCTCCCAGAAGGATGATAACCCCGTGACCCGTGCATTTATGATCTGAGCTCTGATCACAGTCCCCAAACAATACATAAAAAAAACCCAGAGTCAGAATGTGTTAAAAGCAAACCAGCCTCCCTGACAGCTTTCTTGAATTTGAGAATTTCGATCTTTTATTTCTTTTGCTCTAAGTTTTCCTTAAAATAAGTACACAACCCTTCAAAATACGCATGCCCAGTTTAACATGCAAGTGTCACTAAAAGCTGTGTTCATTTTTTGTAGACATAAACTGCCATAATTATAGATGTGCACCTCCTCTTGATTTTTTGTGTTCCCAGCCATAAACGGCGAGCGTGACAGTGGCTCTCCCTGGCCCCTCTCTCAGTTACAGGCAGAGGTCAGCCCTCGAGTCCTCCAAAAGCCACGTGCTGCTGTTTGCCAGCATCACAAGCACATGGGACACTTGGAGATCTTACAAGTGAATCCATTACTACTAGATCAAAAGTCCCATTTTCAGTCCTTGCACATGCTGGAGCACTAGAAGCACACCCGAAGGCTGTCACAGGCCTCTCTAATCCTCTCAAAGATGACATTTCTTGCAGATTTACCCTGTCTGCGTCCTGCGCTGGCAGCAGACAGGACAGCCCCTGCACGCAGCCACATTTATTTGCTTACGCTGTAATTTCATGAGTGGCATAAGCTGACATAAAGCACCACTTACAGGAAAGAGCTGGCACCTCTCTGCTCCTGTCCTCCCCTCCTGCCTTCCAAGAAAAGCAGCATCAAAGGACTGATTTGGATGAAAACTGTTGGGGTTTTTCAGTGCAGGCTGATTTTCATGTAGACTGTCAGCCCTTTCCTGCCTCCGGCACAGCCTCACCACCACCCCCTGCCAGTGCTGTGAGGGTCTGGGGGTCACAGGGCAGGAATGAGCGACAGAGGCCATGGAGCAGGGACTCTGCAGCATTCCCACCTTGAGTTCTGACATTGGTTTCAGCTGCCCTCAGCTGCCCTCGATGCTGCAGCAGCTATCCCAGAGGTTTGCCCCCACATCCCAGACCATGTTTCCATCACTATTTTTCAGCTGGCCTAGTGCTGGCACAAACTTTTGAACAAAATGCTTTTCCCTCCTTTCATCTTTTGTCCAATCAAGAAACAGGTGTTTACCCCAAACTAAAGTGGCAATTAAAACACAACAATAGGCTCAAAAAAATCAAGCACATCCTTCAGCTGAGCTGCTGCAAGTCTAAAGGCTCAAAGCACCCCAGGATACAGGTCCAACACCAAGTCCATCTCCTGGCTCTAATTAGAGGGAGGTAGGAGAGCAGAGGAATAAATGATAGAGATGGAGCATCCCTTGGGTTCCTCTCTGTTCACTGCTTGCTGTGTTCTCCCATTTGAGCTGGTTTACTTCATCTGAGTTCATAATACATTAATGAATCCTTCATTTAATTTGTTGTTCTTTCTCACACAAAGCCTTGGCCACCAGCACTCTGCAGGCAGGGAGCAGGCTCAGGCTTCAGGGCTGGAGCAAGCTGGCAGCCCAGGGTACCAGCGAGAGCTGTGTTGTTCTTGCCAGAGCTCACACAGTTCAGGGCCTTTCAGCATCACATAGGTCTTAGCTGAGCTCTCGGAGAAAACAAAAGAGAAACGTGCTTGCCTTGGCCAACAACTTCACCAGGAAGCATTAATAAAATCTGACCAAAAAAGCCTTCCAATTCACGCTAGTTTGATGGACACCACAGTGTTATCAGCAGAGGGTCACCCTCCAGGTGTGCTCCAGCAGATGCACCTGCATGGCATGGAAGTGCCCTGGTAGCACATCCTGCACCCCAAACGGATGACAGCAATCATCACACGCTTGTCACGACACAAAAGCCCAGACACGCTGTAACAGCAAACAAAGAGCAGTCTGAAGATAGTCTCTTTGGAAGAACGCTCAGGCAGACATGGTTAATTAGCCAGAAGGAAAGCAAATTGATTAGGAAAACCAAAATAAGAAGTAACAAAGCTGTGACAGCTCACACATCACAACTAACAACGACAGGGGACAGGAAAATAGTGTAAAAAGCAAGAGTTGGTTACCTTTGTCCCCCACGTCATGTACTTCACTGAGTAGCTCAAGACACACTCCTCCAGTTTCTGCACAGCAAAAGCAAAGCAGAGGGAGATGACGAGCACAAATACCTATCTGTTGTGTCTCACAGCTTTCACATGGTCACAGTGGCACCTTGCAGTGAGCCCAGCTCTGAGGGTGGAGGGAGAGGAACTGCCTCTGCCCAGCCCTAGGAGGAACAGTGACAGGGGAAGGGATGACAGTGCAGCAGAATTAATGAAGAGTGAAGTACTGCATTAACGTAGAGCGTCATTTCTTCTATTGGCGAAAAAAGTTTCGCATGTTTTTTTGGGTTTGTTCCCAAGTAGATAATTTCTGCTTCGAGAAATGTGCCTATAAAATTGAGTTTTAGGATCTGTCTAGACTCAGAAACATTTCTGGTTTGTTTTACAGCCAGTTCTGCCTAAATGATTTCTAAATCGGTTAAAGTCATCTGATAGATTTCAGATAGTCTAAAGCAAAGCAGGCAATTTTTCTCCTGCGCTAAATTCAAGGTAACTTTGAGAAGTCCATTGAAGCTAATGCAATAAAAAGTGTTCAGACCACCTGTAGACCTGGACACACTGGTTAGTGCTACAGCTTTAGCATTACAGTTCTAAGCCTTGTAGAGGATTCCCCTCACTCAGGGGAAATCCATGTAGGTCAGCTATCAAATAAGCAGGTGATTTCCTTTAATGTTTTACCTACAGCCTCGCGTGCTTTACATTTTGAAAATGTCAAGTAAGAAATGAACATAAAGCAGCTTCCAATGTCATGTTACTTACAGAAAAATCAACAACTAAAGCAGAAATTACTAGAAGTCTTCACCACTGGAAGGCAGAGTATGTCTGATTCTTGCTGACTATTTTTCCTTTCAGTGACCTAAAACCAGGTTGGGTACATCAGCCTTCAAATTTCCTCTAGGTTTATTCAAAGACAGAAAGACTTAAGAGGTCTTTACCCATCCAACTTTTAAACCATTGCAAACAAAACCCTTGGGGAAAGCTTTGGATTGCCAAAACTGAGATCCAAGGAGGGATTGAGTTAACTGGTGAGGCATCACCTTGTTCCTTCTTTCAAAGTAAACTGCGTGAGGTAACAGCGAGTGCCAGCAAAGATGAGGCCAGCTGGGAACTGACTATTGCTTGAAAGAGGAATTGAGAGCAGGCTATCAAGAAAGGGGGTTTGGTTTTTAAACCAGTCTTAATCAAATAAAGAGCTGTACAAGTCGTCATTCTCTTGAGTGAACACAGCTGTCCTGTGCAGATGGGGAGTATCAGTCAGTGATGGAGGGACTCACCCACATCAGGAAAGACCTGGCACTCCAGAGGTCCTCCTTGCTACCCAGCCTCAGTACTGCCACTGTCCAAAGGCCAGGCTGACCCATCTGCCTTTCCTTCCAGTCCCCCTGATTTGTTCCCTGGCACAACCCCACACGTTTCTATCAGAAATCATGGCTCAGCAGCCCCCACAACAGATCCGAGCTGGATGGGATGCAGGACTGCTCCTCTGTCCCACAGGCCTTCTCAGCTCACCATGGGCCAGCTCTCAGAGTGCCTCTTTACTACCTCAGGGCAGGAGCAAAGGTGGTTGAACCCGACTCTTCCCTTCCCAACCATGCTTTACTCTGATGATGGCTCTCATCCCTGGAGTACTTTGTTGCTCCATTAATTGGTCCCAAGTTATAGTCTAAAAGCCAGAAATTACAGGTACTCATTCACCCCATCTCTTCGTCAAAATCCCAGGCTTAAGTAAATGGATATAAACTAATTCCTGATCATGAGATTGCAAAGGAACGTGTGCCTTAAAATGCAAGCTCAGACTGGCTTGGTATCACATAATCTCCTTTTTACTCGTTAATCATTTTCTGATTCCTTGTCTTAGACCAAGTTTTTCTTTCTTGACACCAAATTTCTCGGTCTTTGCCAGTTTATTTAAGTGTGAAAGAGAAGGGGGCACAGGTTTGCTCCACTAACAAATACAATATTAAATTAATATTTACTTTTCTCTGGCTGAAATTAAGTGTTTGTTATTTTTAAGCATTCTACACTTTCCCAGAGCCCCGTTGTTTTTGCAATCCTAAATCTCAACTCTGGTTCACAAAGTTGGGAAGGCAGGTGTATTTGTTTTTCTTTTGCCTAAATGGATGTAGAAGTAATAGAAATAAACAAGATAAGCAACAGCCATAAAGTAATGAAGGAAGATCTTCTGTCTGGTGGCAAGTGTCTCACGATAATCCTTCATCATTTCAAGAAAAATCAGAAAAAGAAGAATTTCCAATGAAGTTTGAGAGTTAGAGCTTATAACTCCGAATGTCACTGAGAAAGACACAGCAATCTCATGGGCCACAGAAGTACTGAAGACTGAGAAACAACTTGACAGTAAGTCATTACTCACTATTTTTTCAACCATCCTCAGAACAAGTCACAGCAAAAGCATTTTTCATGATGAGTATCTCCAGCTGTAGGAAGCATTTATAGAGCTGCATTGCACACAGTCTCGAGCCCAGGAGGACCCTGGTGTTTGTATAAACACTTCCCCGAGGTGAGATTGCCAGCTTGCTCGCAGTACACCATGTGTTTATCTTTTCCTAAATATGAAGCCTGAGAGCCATGTTCTAGGACATCAGGTTCGGTTACTGCCCATGCTGTCCCCTGTTACAGGAAAGTCCCTGGCTTCCCCTCCAACGTCCTTGCTCCTTATATCGATCCCATTCAAAGCAGATTTTTGTTAGTTGTGGTGATGCGAAGTCTCTGGGGACCAGGTCGCTGCTGGTGGACCTCACCTTGATCAACAGCTTTATCTTCTTTCTGCAGTAGTAAAAGGATGACTGTGTGTGCTTACCGCAAATGCAGTTCACCCTATTTCATACTCCTGTAAAACACAGGGAAGAGCTGCAGCGTGAAGAGAGGCTCTGTTTTATGTGCCCTGCAGCCAGCACCCTGCTTGTACGATGGGATGAATTAATGTGGGTGGCTGCATGAGCTGGTTCTGGAACAGAAGGTTGAAGCTACTTTGCCAGAGAAAAAAGCTTATCAGAGAGATATGGTAATAAAATATACTGCACTGGTACTAAAATGCACTTAGGGCACTTAAATAACTGTATGGGAGCCCATTGATAAAGTCCTGGAAGCCCTGCTAGGCATACAGCTACAAGAAACCTGAGGATGCTGCAAGTTTCTTTTAAGCCTATTGAGGTATAGGACATCACAAGGAAGCATCACAGCCTAAGCTTGACCCCAAAATCCTCTAGAAATCCTTGGGCAAGTGTCAGTTAAATACCAGCCCGCTGAGGTGACAGCAGAGCTCTTACCAAAGACGCCAACAGACCCTGCTCGTGATCTGGGCATTAGAGACAGGAGAGCAATACTTCACATATGAAAAAAACCCAACCAAACATCTTGTTCTTGTGGCTGATGACATTGATTGATTAGACTTTGCTAATATGATTTTTTCTTAATTTCTTCCACTTTGCTCCTTCTTTCGGGATTTATTGGTATGCAAGTGATAACAAACAATTTTCCATTAGCACACAGAGAGGAGGCTGCTGCTGTCTTGTTTTCTATGCAGTTTGAGGATTTTTTTCTCCTTTTTAAAGAAAATTGGGTAGCTGATGATACTCATTTCAGATTCAGTACCCATTTCACACAAGCCAGTTTTTCTCCCTCCAATAAAATCAAGCGTAATACATACTGCATATTAAGTTCCAGGAGACTTCATTCCTCTGTCACCCAGGGTCCTGCATTGGCTCCTGTGCCCTTCATCTGATACCTGGTCATGTTTCAGGCCGAGTTCAGACTTCTGAGGTGTGAAACGCCTCAGCTGAGGATGAGACCGAGGTACTTAAAGTACCAGGATCAGAGGAGGGAGCCCATTGTGGGGAGACAGATGGCCAAGGAGGACATTTCACATTACTCAAATGCAAGAGCAACGTCTTCAGGGCTGTTCATTTCAGACACCCCCCTCTCTATTGCAATAATGCATAACTGCGCATTGCAAGGCGCCTGGCCTACCAGATCTTGACATTAATGAAATAGACTTTTTCTTAGGTAATCTGAGATAATTCCTCAACCCACCTGATGAGTTCCACTTTTATGGTGTTTAAATGTCACAAGCATCTTCAGGAGCTCATCAAATGTACCACACAGGCTGTTAAAGCTCTCCTCTCAAAATGCAGTGCATTTTAGTAGCAGTGCAGTATATTTTATTACCATATAAATCTCTCTGATAAGTTTTTTTCTCTGACAAAGTAGCTTCAGCCTTCTGTTCCAGAACCAGCTTATGCAGCCACCCACATTAATTCATCCCATCGTACAAGCAGGGTGCTGGCTGCAGGGCACATAAAACAGAGCCTCCCTCCACACTGCAGCTCTTCCCTGTGTTTTACAGGCATGAACTGCATCTGGGGTAAACTATAGTCATCCTTTTACTACTGCAGAGAGAAGATAAAGCTGTTGATCAAGGTGAGGTCCACCAGCAGCGACCTGGTCCCCAGAGACTTTGCCTCATCACAAGTGACAGAAATCTGCTTTGAATGGGATGAATATAAGAGGCAAAGATGATGGAGGGAAAGCCAGCTGAGGCTATTTTGGATTACAAAACTCACCTACATGTCGGTTTTCCCTTTTCCAGATTCCCAAATCAAGGCAACAACATTGCCAAGATCTCATCCATGGCATGAACGTAGTACCCCAAGGTATTGGGCACCAGATGAACTAGAGGCAGAGCAGATATACATAAGGTCTGGGCATGCAGGAAGTCCTCTCGTTCTGAAATACTGCTGATTTTCTAGAGATAAACATGGTGTTTATGCTGTTCTCAAATCTCCATTCCTTTTATTTGCCACTCCATTTGTGGTCTGTGCTGGATTTACCTTCTTGTGAGCTTCAAATGCTTCTCTATCGACTTCAGCAGAGGCAGAAACAACTGCTCAGCTGGCCAAAAACTCCATCTTCGAGCTAAGAAGTAGCCTTTAGACCTCATGAAATTGTAGGTGCTCCAAAATTCGCAGTGTCAAAACCTAAGAGTCTTGTTAATCTTAATGCACTTACTGTAGTTACAGACCAGCTGATATCACTCACTAACTTCTGGATTTTAACTTGGAATTCAAGTATAATCAGTGGTGCCCATTCAAAGACCTGAACTTTCCAAACCCATAGCCTGGAAAGGTTGAGCTCATTTCTAACCAGCATGCTTGCAATTTCATTAATCTTTTCAGCATCAATTCTGCACACCAGAACTTAAGATCTCAACTTTAAGTAAATGTTATTCTGCATAATTGAAACTGTTTCAGTAACCCACTTTGTTTATTCCTCCCAAAACATCCATTTTCTAGTATTCTTCAATAAAATGGAGCTGAAAACCTGATGGGGGAAGATACAGATATACCCAGCTCTGCCAGGAAAATCTGTAATGTTTTACGCCTTGGCAAGATATATCTGTGTCTAGGGCACCCACTACACACCCACGGTATGTCTTTAAACTGTTACAGGCCACTTCAAGCTGGTATCTAAAGAGTCTTTAAATGTTCTGGATTAAAAGAGAATGAAATGTTTTCTGCAGACCCAAAGCACCATAGAATATTTTAGTTCAAATAAAAACAGATTGTAGTGGTTCACTCCGATGTGTCAAAACTACTTATGGTCTGACTTCCCTATTAGCTGGTAGAATTCATGAATATTCAGTGTTATTAGCTATTATGTTCTCAGGGCAGACATATCCAGTCCTTTATAAATTATACATGGACTCATTGCAGACAGCTGAGAAAGCCAATTAGCCAAGTGGCATTTGCATATCAATTGAGGAGAGAGCATCCCATGCTCAGTCACCATACAAAAAGCGTCTTAAATTCACATTCTATGTCTGTAGGTTGGTTTTGATTTTTCTAAGCCGTCCCCCACAGATATTAATATCTTTAACTAGAGCTTTAACTAGTAGCACATTTGAGAGGCAGCTGAGATGCTCAGGGAGGCAGCCCAGCACCCATCCAAGCAGCACAAAGCCCAGGCCACAGGCTCAGGCTGTGCCTGCTTTTGGAGCCCAGAAACTCGTCTGCAGCAGGAAGGGCTTGGGGCTGCCCTGTCTTAGGCACTGGAGGCCCGCAGAGGTTCCCTGGATGCTATGGTCCATGCAGGCTCTGCAAGGCGAACCTGCAGAGGGGGCATAGAGGGACCCAGCAACTCCCAAGCCCTGCTTAAGGGGTGACCTCATGTTCACAGCAGCGGTGGGAGAACATCTGCAGGAAGCACAACAGCATGAAAGCCAGGACAGGAGGTTTAGCAGTCATGAAAGGGAGCCATAAAAACACCTGGAACATCCCAACAGGTCAGCAGAACTGAGCCACCAGCAGTCTCTCCAAGACCAGCCCAGTACTGCCACAGCTGCTTTGCAACAGCAGGCGTGGAGCAGCACCCTTCTCTGCCCGTTTCTTCCCATAGTCATTATACCCTTTCAGCCTGCATCCACCTGCACTTGTGATTTCTGTCACCACGTCATCATCTCAGGTCTTGTGGTCCCAGCCTACACATGCTGACTCCTCCTGCTCTAACTCCCTGTCTCCCTCTCTGCAAATCCCAGCAGTCAGGAGGAGCTGGGACCAGCTCTGAGTTGTATTTACTAGCTCAGCAACCGGCTCCTGTGGTTGCTGCATGTGGGCTGACGTGAGGCTATATTTAGGGCATGAAATCCCTGCCTTACCTCTATAAATGCTTTCAATGACTCATCATGGGGAAATTAGCATCCCTACACAACCACAAAAACAGAGAGAAGCATACTTTTGGGAAAACCGCCAACACCCTTTCTCCCCAACGGGAGTTTTAACTGGCACCAGCATTCCTGTTCATATCGATCCAACTCTACTACACTCAAGACCAGTATTTAAGCATAAGAAGGTGTAGAAACAGTACGGATGAGGCATGTGTCTGTGAAAGCCATATGGAAAAGAGCTGATCCCTTCTCTCTCTGGTATCAGCCTGTATTTATTGCAGCGTCTCTGATTACGACTTAAGGTTTACACAAAGTGTACAACAAAGAGGGTATTTGCAGTCAGCGAGGAGCACACAGATGCCACATCTCAGCCGACGAGCAGAAACACCAGCTCCGATGCTGTAATCTGGAATATGGCTTGACAAGGTCCTGTTTGAAATGCCATCCCCAGGACTGCAGGCAGATGTCTACTCAAGCAGTAATGTCAGCAGGAGACAGCAATCCTCTAAAGAGGAAAAAAGTCTGGTCCTTGCTCCCTCACTAGGCACGAATAGATCCGGGAGCATTGCCCACAGCCTGAGGATCCATTGGCCACACCAGAAGCCACTTGCTGGAATATGCAAACCCTTTCTCTGCAGCTCTTAAATGAGCAGAAGCTGTAGGCACCATCAGCCTCTGCTATTTCCAAGTTTTAGTGAGCTTGTTTTTTGTTGAAGAAAAGAATGTGTAAAAGAATATGGAAATAAAACAACCTTGTCAACAGTGGTGAATGGTTGAATTAATGACTGGAATCAGTTCTGATAGCAAAAAGACATTTTGCAAGCAAAGAGCCCATTTTGCAGTCCAGCGCATTTTGCTTCCAGCGGCCCCAACGTGTCCCACTGCTGAGCCAAGGCAGCTGCCTTCCACCAAAGTCCCACCAGTGCCCGTGTGGGCAAAGGCAGGAGGTGCAGCTGCTCCAGCATTGCTGAGCTGTCCTGCAAGTAACAGCTCTGTCAAAGCAATTGAAGTGTTTCCTTCAAAAAAGGAGCTCCCAGACAGGCTGACATCAGGGAGACAAGGCAGGACACCAAGCTGCTGATCCCAAGCACCACCACATGCTTCCAGCCAGTACCTGAGGCAAACAGGGCTGGCTGTGACCAGCACATGGCATAAACTCCAGCTCTGCAGAAGGGCAATTCCAGACCATGCCAGGAGCACCGTGCAGAGGCTACAGCACCTTCAGGCACCGCTAACTCGAGTGGTCTCAAGGGCAATCCTGAGCTGGCAGCTGGTGAAGGCCATGAGAGACAGAGCTGGAAAGGCAGATAATGCTGCCCACTGAAAGGGGAGGCTCTTTGCACCTCTGCAGACAAAGAAGATCCTCGATTAAGCCTAAACACAGGCTTGCACTAAAGTTGTGCCAAGAAGGATAACCTATTCCAGTACGCAGCACCCCTTCTCACCGCAGCACGGGAGACGATTACACTCCCCACACCCCATCTTGTCAACCCGTTTTGCAAGGCTGGAACCTAATTCAGCAGCTTTACTGCAAGACTGATGGCACGGCACACCAGGGCTCCTCTCGCTATAGGCCACATTAGCAGGAAGCTGTGTTACCTCTAGGAGGTCCATGCACAGCCCCAGCTGGGTCAACACTGCACAGAATGATGCAGCAGCCCTGCACCATGAAAGCTGATGCTCTGCCAAGCCAGAGGTACGTGGCTGCTGTGGTCCATGGGCACCAACACCATGGGACACACTGGCTGACATGGGGCAAGCAGGCAGCATTAATAAAGATAAAAGAAAGCTTTTCTTCCAGAAAATCCCCTTCAGGTTCTCAGATCTAACTGAAAGAGGCTGTCTGGGTTTCATACAACCATGCTGAAACCTCAGTGATAAGAGCTTTAGTATCCTTGAGCACCTAAACACTCCAGAAACGTCCAAGTTCAGACCATGCTCTTCTCTCACATCACCTTTCCAGTTATTTTGCCCTGTGCTAACAGCTGCAATAATACATAACAGAGGAGCCACTCTCATGGGCTATGATCCATGCCAGAAGTCTGGGCTGAGACTCTGGAAAGCAGCAGCTCAGGATACAGGGACCAATTCAGCCCCTGGTAATTACCTCACTACTATTGCTGATAATAGTGAGAGGATGCAGACAATTAGCAGCTAGAGAAAAACTGTGGTTTCATTCAGTCCTCGTGAAGCAAGAGCCCTGCAGTGGCAAAGACTCTCAAAAACGGCTGAGGCAATTTGTGTTTGGGTTTTGTTTCCCCACGTGCAGAAATTATGAATGAAACACTGCTGTAAATCAGGCTGTTACAAGAGCTCCCACAGCGCTTTGGCCACGTCAATCATCCGATCGCCTTCAGTGAGAGCGTTTCCATGAGTGAGGACTTTTGGCAGGAGTAAAGTTTGAAAGATGAAGCACTTGCACGTAATGACAGATTCATAGAATAATATGAATATTTATACACGCTGGCATGGGAGCACTAAGCTTCCCATACAATTATTTATGTGCCGTGTTCAGGCAGGCCATTAATCTTGGCTACTTTCAATTGAGCAGCTTTGCGGCTCGCAGAGGCAGCCAACACACACTCCACCACGCTTTGCTCTGTGTTGTGTCGGCGCTGATTCAACGCCACAGCTCCTGCGGAACAACCCCGAGGCAGCAGAGGCAGATCTCACCCCAGCGTTACCACAAGGACCACAGCAATACGCTGCCCTCACCCTGAGCTTTACTGGCTGGGTCTCACACCCACAGCTCTGCTTCCCCTTTGCTTTTCAGTGAGGTCCCCCGTGACATCCCTAAAGGGCTCACCAAGGCTGAGGCCCCAGAGACAGAGCTTGAGAGCACTGTGCTCTCTCTACAGGATTATCCATGTGGCAAATACACCCTTCTTTGAGGCCAAAGCTGTACTTTCAAGAGAGTGAGGAAAGCTGCAGAGGGGTGAGCAGTTAAGCACAGACACTGCAGACCTGGTGTGCTCACTTTGCTACAGTGCCCTGCAGGAAAAGAAAATATTTTTGCTCTTGTAGCTTCTCTTAATCAGCACTGGCGGCAGGAACGAATCCACAAAACCCAGCATGAAACAGCGGAATGCAAGTGTTGCAGGGTAAAACTACAAGACGTCTCAGGGGGTAAGGGATGTGAGCAGGGGTAGCATGGAGAAGGCTTGGATCTCCTACCCAAGAAAACCAGCCTGGGAGAGGCACCCACCATGGTGAGGTAAGAAAACTTACAGACCTACTTAGAGTATTTACTGAGGGTTTTTCCTACCTGGAGTATCTTTCTTCATAGATCCAAAATTGGCAGATAAATATTGCTAAACCCATGGGCATGGTTGGCTGCCACTCACATCCTGCCAGAGCTGAGCTGTGAACTCCTAAACCCAGAGCGCTAGGAAATGGTATTCCCAGGGAAGACTGCTTTCTAGAAGAATTTACTTGGGTGTTTTTGTTGCACGTGTTTTTTTGTTTTCAGGCTTTGTTTGTTTGTTTGAGGGTTTGTTTTCCATAAACACAAATAGTGCTGAACCCAGAGACTGCCAGCAGCAATAACGTAAGAGGTTGGGTCAGGGAATTCACAGCCTGCCCTCCATGTAGCAACTTCCCAATTACTCCTGCTGTGTTGCACAATCAGTGCTAATTGTAGCCACACTGTTTCTGCTAGCAAGGAGTAAAATGGTGATGATGATGACAGGGAAATAGAAAAGTTCATCCTATGCACATCGGTAACCTGAACTCACTCATGAGCTCTGAATCCAGAGACATTCAGATCAGACTACGGCATTGCTGTGCAAACCCTTCTGACCACAACCCATAACAGTTAATTAAAACATCAAGTGCTTCCAAACAAGTGATCTGTAGAAAAAGAAACATTTTCTATAGGCACTCTCATTCATGAAAACTTGCAAGACGGGCTGTATCAGCAACACGGAGACATCTGTACAGAGCAATGTTACAACCTCCCTTGGACCGGGGGAGCTCAAATCAGAATTTCTGGACATTTCTCAGTCCTGCTTCTGGCTGGGCTCAGCACAACAGCTCAGGAACTGACTGATTTCCCATTCCTTGAGGGAACACAAGCCCAGGCTCAGCCTCCTTCAGTGCCAAATGCTCAACAGTGGTTTGGGAGCACCAAACTCACTGCTGGAAGGTCCTTCTTTGTAACATCACGCTCAACATCATCTGAGCAGCCAACTGTAGCAGGCAGAGCAGGTTTCACCTGCCAGGGGGTGATCTGAACACTGTCACCATGGGCAGGCCGTGCCTGGGGAGTCACCGATGTCCCGAGAGCACAGTTGGTCACTGGTTCACACAGTACCTTCATGGCTACGATGCAGCACCATACCCTGAGCCCTGCAAATCACATGCACACACAGTTGTCCATCTCTAAATCATGCATGCCCAGAAACAAAACTGACAATTCAATGCTCATGGAGGCTTGAGACTTCACTATGCAAAGCTCATTTAAGTCACACAATTCAGGCACATCAGGATTGGGTTGGGTTGTTGTTTTTTTCCCCTCAGTGCTACACACAGCAAAGTCAGATACTAAACCAGAAGCAGTTAGCAGCACGCTCAGCAGTATCCTCTGCTGACGGATCAAATGCATCAGCACAAAGGTACCTATGGCCACTGCATGACGTGATGAAATACACAGTCAAAAGTTGGTCTCTGTGGCCAGCTCTCAAAATCTAGCATTTAACCAAGAAAAGCAAATAGACAAAGGCTGAGAGCAAGCAAAAAAGCCATCAGCAAGCTTTGTGCTGTGTAGTACAGTCTGGAATAGAGCCCTAATGTCCCCCAGAACCATTACTTTCTGCTCCATACCAAAACTCAGTTATTGTCTTTCTCCTCTCACCAGAGGAGAGAATTTATGCAAGACCCAAGCAGCCTTGTGTCAAATCCAAAGGCATTAAACATACGGAAGGGTGCTTTACCTATCACAATGCAAATTATATCAGCTGTAAGCCATAAAAAAGCTCATTTCAAACAATTGTAATTTAACAGAGTTATTCCAAGGAGTACTAGTGGCTATATTTGTTTTCTTTCTGATATTGCAATAGCAAACCATGCATGAAGTTTATTAAGCCATGCTAATTGTCTTTCTGTTCTAGTACATTTTAGCCATATGGAGAATCTGGCTGGTGCTCAAAAGACAAAACTGTTATTTGGGGAAAAATATCCTGAAAAGCTTCAACTGCTTAAAATGCTAATTTCTTCAACAATGTGAATAATACTTAATCAAAATGTCAGCCTGGATATGGCACAACATGTTGGAATGCATCAGAGAAAGGTAATTTGGAAGCCCCGAGGAGATGCACGTAGGAAAACAGCAGGGTTCACGCGAAACGTTTGCTGTTAACCTGCAAAGCTCACGCTCACCAGGGAGAGCAGATGATTGTGCCGGGTACAGCGCCCGTCCAGCAGCGTGTGCTGGTGCTGTGTCACACAGAAACCTCTACCAGGGCAGTTGGGTGTCCAAGGTGAAGGCTGGAGATACTAAATCCATGGGAAGAAGTCGGTGTTGTGCCCAGATCACCAAGGCTACTGTTCACCATGACCATGGGAGAAGGTCCAGAAAGCATACGGCCCACCCAGGGAGACAACCCCTGCCCAGGGCGTTGGGAACTGAATGGGAGAAAGAGATTCAAAGGGAAGGAGGTTGATGCTGGATTATTGGCACCGTTTCTGTGAATCATCTGTTCAGAACATTTACAGGCAGAAACAAAAGCCTGGAAGAAGCTATCTCAGCATAGAGAACCCCCTAAGTGTTTCATGCAAGTGATTTTGCAGGAAAAAAAAATTAATCCATTTCAGGTGATAAATTCTCATTCAGCTACTATTCACAAGGGAAACCTCAGGAAAGGCTGAGACTTTATTAAAGTTCATCACTATAAACCATCTTTGTTAAAATTCCCCGACCCTTTCAGCTGTATAACAAATGAGTTACACAAGACTAAGATTTCACGATCACTTGCATACCCTAATTATTTTTTATTTAGGCATCTAATTTTTCTTTTCTTGATATGCCTCTGTGTCAATAAATCAATTCCAAGAAACATTTTACGTGTCATGATTTTTTCCATCCTCAGTACACTTCGCTCTTGTGCTGCTGTAACTCGTGCCACCGTTTGAAAGAGTGACTTTCAGCAAGGTTAGACATAAAACCAGTCACTGCTGATAGTCTTAAGATACAATCCAGTTATTAATGAAAAAAGGATATTTTATTTTATTATCCCCTTCTATCCTAAATAATAAAATATAATGACTTGCAGCTGAGAAGGAATATACAGGAGCACTAAATCATGACATACTGGATACAGTTAATATGAATAATACGGTAGGTTTTTATTTTTAAGTATTTAAAATAATGCTGATTGTGGATTAACAGAGTTTATGGTTGCATGAATCTCAGCTTTTTATTACGTGGCTCTGAACCCCCGTAATGGCAGAACAATTGCTGTATTATATGTTTCTTAATAACTCATGGATTATATAAGGTGAGTATTGAGAACAAGCTAATATGTACAGAACACCCTAAAGCAAATTGTCATCTAGGAGGGCTTGAGAAAAATCCACATACACAGACAGTGCCATTACCAGTTACTTTGAGAAAGATAATCTCTTATCTCAGAAACAGAGGGTAGGCTGTATCAAGGCCTTCATCCAGATTACCCAAGGGGGTGCTTCTGAACAAGCACCACAGCCTTCCCTGGAAGCACGGCCGTGCTCCACCAGAGCCCATCAGAGCCTGGAGGAAAAGCGGATGCTTTCCTACAGACACAATGGCCAGAAAGGCCATCCCCCACCCCTCCACACAGAGCTTGTGCCAGCTCTTCCTCGAGCACGTCCCGCTCTGCAGCCCCTGTCCTCCTGCCTGGCTGCTGGAAAGTCACTGCCCTAAATGATGGGGTTGAAGGTCTTGAGAAGCACCTTGCTGCAACTTCATGTGTGTGAGCTAAAGCAAACCAGGCCTGCTTTACACCAAGAGTCTACCACCAGGTCTACCATAAAGTGTAATAGACTCCTCGAAGAATACAAATGGACTAGGGTGACTGGGGATCACACAACACTCTGGCGTTGATAGCTGTTGGGGTTTTTGGTTTGTTTTGTTTTTACGCATGCAGTCATCTCAGGAAAGGAGAAAGCAAGATCAAATATTTTGTTGTTTCTCCTTGTTTACATGCCTTGTTGTACAACAGAATAAGGATTTCAGCAGATTTCTAACACAAAAATTCATGTGCTGCTACTGGACAAATCACAGTTGGTCCAGAATATAATTACACTCCAGAGAAGTTCAGAAGCCCACATTTCTACTGCCTGATTGAGCTTCTTTCCAAATGGAAACTGCTCAAGGCAATTCTCCTTCTATACAACTCAAGTAATTCTCACAAAAAAACAGATGGCATGAACCATCTCCCAGGAGAAGACAGCATTTGCTATGCAGTGAGAAGTGTTAGAGGGCAAACAAGCCCCCCTGCCTGTGCCTGACACATCTTCCCCATGTCAAAACAAACCCTTCATTTTGCCTGCTGAAAACTAGCATGAGGGGAAAAAAAAAAAAGTTTAAAAAGAAAATAATCAGATGTCGTCACGTAGGCTCTCCCATGAAGCTGCATGGGAAGCTCCCGTGACTCGCTTCTTCAGTCACGCAGCAGAGGAATGAGCGAAGCCGCAGTGAGGAGCAGTAACTTCGATGACAACTTTTTCTTCCAATGAAGTCTCATTTTCAGCATTAAAAGGAGGTTATTCACAATACTTGCACACAGGCAGGCGCTGCAGCCCAGACGGAGACAAGCCCCACACCATTTCAACACCTTTATAAATGCATGCGAGCAATTTGCTCATCCAGGACTTTGATGGGGGCTTGCTAAACAAGCGAAACAGCCTCGCATGGTTCTCATCCCCAGCTGGCAGTTTTGGAAAGCCAGACATGAAGACCAAGTTTTGCAAGGCCTCAGGAAGAGCTCGCTTCAGAGATGACCTGGATGGGGGTCTCCAGGAGTGAACCCTTCCTGCACTCAGCTTGTTCACCAACAAAGCATCCCAGCATCTGCAAGGGGAAAGGACTTCCAGCCCAAACCACCAAACATGCAGAAGAAGTGCCCGAGCAGCCCAGCTTTAGCTCATTGCCGTAATTTTGCTGCTTTTCCTCATTTTTGCCATTCCATGAGCCCACCCACACCCTCTGGGTGCTGTTGCAGCCCCCTGGGCACCGCATTCCGCCTTATGCTGCCATGCACCCTCCAAGGCGAGGAGCTGCCCTGGGCCACTCCTTTCCCCTCTCTGCACATGCATTTATCCCACAAATAACTCGTTCAAGTGAGCGCTGGCTTTACAGTCCTGGGTTTTTGCAAAAGGGAAAGGTAAACTCTAATGAGGGAGAAGCAGGAATATTTTTGCATCAAACAGCAATTACTGAACACGCTGCCTTCTGAAGATTTAGAGGGTTTTTAAAAATAATGAATACACCTGGGCTTGTGCATTCAGTTGAGTCTTAAAACTCAAAGAATCTGAATTAGCCTCATTTCCTCAGGGAAGATATTTCTTTAATAAGTGTAGCTTATACATTCTAGAGACTTAATCTGTCACCTGCAGTGTTGTGAACCAATTCCAGGAACTTGCACACGAAAAGCTGGGGGAAAAAAAAAGCAAAAACCCCTTAAGTGAAACATCCTTTCAATACCTAATTTCTGGTTGATTGCCCTTGGAAACACAGAAAGTAAAGAGGAAAGAAAAAGAAGAAAATCTTCATATGTCCACTCTTACTAGTGGCACACATCAGCATTTCCTCACCTGTATAGCCTTCATTGCTATTTGCATTTTAATTAGTTTTGGATGGTTAATTGTACAGTCAGTGAGGCACAGAACTCCATGGGATCCTGACTGTCAGAGACATTAACCCTAGGTTTATCTGAGAATACAGGTACTGAAAAATAAATCCACCTACTAGCACTGCAATAAAACCTACAGATAGGCTTTATCTGATGCAGAATCAAGCGTAAGGAACCAAGCTGCCCTTGCAACTAGAGGGGCTCCCTGTGCTATGCACATGGGGCAGTCCCACACATCTTATCTCTTGGCCTTGCATAGTCATTTTTTCCTAGGTTTTCAGGGCTTTTCCTGGCTTCCTGTGCACCTTCCTGTGCTATGCACATGGGGCAGTCCCACACACCTTATCCCTTGGCCTTGCACAGTCATTTTTTCCTACGTTTTCAGGGCTTTTCCTTGCTTCCTGTGCACCTTGGGACGGCTGGGCCTAGCTCCACGTGTTGGCAGCATCCACCACCACCCGCTCCCGGCACCACTGCGGTCCCTGGTGACGAGGCACTGCTCGGTCACTTCCACTGGGGACTGCTGGGATCGGGTTTTGTATAGAGTTAAATATCCTTTGTCCCTTGTTAATTCCCTTTTCCTTTCCTCTATTGTTTTTCATTAAACTTGTTACAGTCTTAACTTCCAGCCTTGTGTGAAGCATCTTTTTCTCTATTCCCTTTTTTTAATCCTCCCCTGGGAGGGTAGGGGACAATAGAGAGAAAATCCTGCTCCCTGGGCTTGCCCTGAGCCTTAAACAGAGACAGTTGGGTTTAATAAAGCTCTATCATTTGGTTGTTTCAGTGGCTGAAAAAAAAAACATCAGAAACCAAAGCATCACCTGGCCCATCATAAAACACAGTTCCTGTAAGCACTGTGGAGTAAGCAGACAAGGACTCCAAGTGCAAAAGAGGCCTTGAAAGCAATGCAGAACACACCACCATCAGATTTACAAAACCTGCTTGCAGTCAGTGCTCTGATACAGCCATTTCCCCAAGGTGCAGGCACCTATAAAAGCTGAGAAACGTCCACTTCTCCTAGGATGAAAGAGAGACACAATTCTGTGCTCCTAGCAGGGCTTTCCCCAGTGAAACACTTTTTTTTTTTAAATTTAAGAACCTAATTTCTTTCTCCCACAAGCCCACATATTGTGCTGCAGGCAATTATTGGGAATCTCAGCTAGGGCAGGGATACTTTTCTAGGTTACAGCCCCACAGCTGTGTCCACACACACATTCCTTGCTCTCCCTTATTGCCAAGTGCAACTTAGGCGATGAAGTCCTCTTTTGAGGAGGCCTGCCATCTGCTTTGTGGTTATGCTACATCAGCTCTGTGCTTTGCTTTGGCCCAGAGCTGAGTTACTCCACACAAGCTGAGCTGTGGTAACTGCATGTGCTCCTCTTACTCCAGAAGAGATGTGAAAAGAATAGGCTTTTAAAATCACTATGTTGGGGAGAATTCTTTGCAGAGCCATGCCAGGATGAACTAGGAAAGCTGTAGCAAAGCTACAAGTAATGCCAGACCTCCTTCCTCCCACTCTGATACTTCTAGCTGTAAAGCCATCTGGTGAGAGGGATACCAACCAAATTTTAACTTGCACTCACAAAGCAAGCAGGGTTGAAAACTACATTAACTGTAGTCAGCTGAGTCCACTGGAAATGTACCGACCACTAAATAAGATTGATCGCCACTAATCTCTGTCTTCATCACTGCTGGTCTCTGGTTGAGCCCAGGGAAAGAACCAGCAGAGCCAAATGGGAGAAAACCAAAACATCAGACTCGATCAGCTCAGACAGCCGATGTGCAACCCCATGGTATGGGTCAGGTCAGAGCCCTCAGCAGCTTGTGGGTGACCGTGTGTAAGTGGTTCAGCCTCCTCCTCCTTCACAGTCCCAGAGGAATGAGGAGAGTTTGTACACTACTTTGCTCGGATAAACTAATTCAAGCCTGTGTCTGACACGTAGTGCCTTGATGCAAACATGCAACGGATGTGCCCTATAAGGAATTGACAGAAATACCTGTCTGTGCTGAAAACTTCCACAAGAAAAACCAAGCCACTTCCTGATGTTCAAATTCCTTGTAGAAAAACCAAAGGAAAAATATAAAAACAACGAAATGTGTCATTTCTGATTCACGCTAACCTCATTTGTTAAGTACTAGGGCATGACCCTTCCCTGCTGAGCCCAACTGGAGCACAAGGCAGCCTTTAAACCACCACTTCTAAATCAAGTGTCCGTGAACCAGCTGTGCAGCATGCAAGTGAACACCAAGTGTCCTCCTCTGCTGAGTGATTCAGGGGTCAAGTATGATGGGTCAACGTAGCTTTCATTTAGACACAGCTTTCTAACATTAATAGCATTTCTCAAAAATATTATGTTGACTATTTCTACTTCTCAGTGACCCTCAGCCGTATCTTTATTATTCAACTGCCTTACCCCTTGCTACTGCTCCATTTCCTCCCTAAGTTTTCAACTGAATCCAAACCATTGACGTAATTCAGGCATTCAGAAGGCAAAACAAAACCCACCCTTGATCCTGATCCAGAAGTCTTTAAAAAAACCAAACCGAGGTCAATCTGTCAGGATTCTTGACTGGCCAGAGGACTGCGTGGAAGGAGCAGCTGGGTGCTGAACAGCTCAGGGGAGAAATGCAGCTTCTTAGACTACAACAACTTCTGCTGTAGGACCAAGGGCCTCAGCAGCTGCCAACACCAGTTGCTAAAGAATCTTCCTCAGTCCACCATAGCAGAGTGGGATTTCACTTGTGTAGTATTGGAGAGATGAGCAAAAATAAGATCTTAAATGCTTCTCACTTCAAAAATCTATGTATGAACAGGCCTTAATGGTTTAAGCTCTCCATTTCCAGACAATTCTGTCCCTTCTTTCATCTAAAACAAAAGAAAAACTGTCCTCAGAGACTCCTTATTTGCCATTTGTGAGACATTAGCAGCAGTAAAGCCACAATTTAAACTGATGCCAGATTTTAGGTTCAAATATTGCTGGTCTCTGCTTGTGCCTTCTAGTTTTGAACTTTCAATATCTCCCTTCAGAAAGCCATATCCCTGGTGTTACTGTTAACAATACTCTCGTTTGAACATGATTTAAGCTGCTACAGGGCAAAAAAAGCTTGAGATCTGCCAGGAAAAGCAGCAGAGAGCAAGAAAAGCAATAGCTAGTGTTAAGAGTATCAGCAAATTTGTAATTGAACAGTAGTTAAAAAATAACATCCAACCACATAACTACACCCCCCTGCCTCTAGAAAACATCACGATACAAAATTTAGTTTCTTGGTTATTAGCAAGGTTATGCATGCAAAGCTGTTTACGCAACAAGGATTTAAACCAACAGCGTTTCTGTAGTCTCATCTCCAGTATTACTTGAAAATTGTCTAAACCTGCAACGTTTTCAGTTTCAATAACCTGTCAATCTTTGCTTCAGAAATCAAATGCAACACCAGCGGAAATATTAACCATTAAAATTGTATGAAGTGCGAAACCGGGCGTGTGTTTCAGCAATTTAACTCCACTCAATGCAGTTAAATAAGCTACATGATTTCCATCTGCTTTGTGTGACTGGCATGCTGGACAGATGTTAGAACAGACCTTTTCTGCATCTGATAGATGGATTCCCTGCTTCACCCAGGCATGAACCAAGGTGCCACTACTACTCTGGCAAAAAAAGGAGGGCTGATAGTAGGTGGGCTGAGCTCCCCTCAGCAGAAAGGAAACCTTTGGGAACCGCGTGCAATTTTCAGGAACAATAAAAATTCAGAATTTCATAGATTAGGAAATCGATCCAAGGAAGAATGCTTTCATCTGCAGTCCCATGGAAAAAGGACAGTTTCTCCTATGTGTGTCTTAGCAGCAGCTTCCAGTTGCTTTTGCTGGGCTGCTTAAACTAGCAAGCTAACGTGAACATTGAACATAGTGTTCCACTAAGTAAGGATCGGGTCTTTACCAGTTATTACGGACTGATATCATCAGTCTCTTGGTGATCAGCGGTACAAAGTCTAGTATATTTGTTGTACTACTGCAGTTCCCTGGAACTGGGTCCAAATCACAGGTAGCTTCACTTAGGACTGAATCAGCTTCCCAAGGGTGACAAAGACTGCGATTGCAGCAGGATTTTTATCTCCCTGGCTCTGTTTTCAGCAGTCTGATCTCCTGCTGCTGCTGGAGCAGTTTGTCTGGTATGAATGCAGGCCATTGGGAAGGTCCTCTCAGAGCCATCAATCTGTTAACGTGTGTTCCAGAGCTTTTTGCTCTTCCTCCTGCTCCCCTGTGCCTCTTACCAAAGTGTCCCCAGAGCCCCGCATAGTCTCACTTCAGGCAGCTTTCTGATCACCACTTCGCCTTTTGAGGCATTTGATTTTCCACATCTCATTGCGACACATTTCAGTGTTCCAGACGTAAAAGTTTAAGAACTGCAACTGGCACCAGCCCATCCTCGCATCTGGCTCTCATTCCTCATTTGTAAAATGCAGATATTCTGCTCACACTGCAGAAGCCCAGACACCAAAAACTGAGAGCCATTATTTACCTTCAGCAGACTGCCACACTAATGCCCTCTGAGTCTCATCCATTGAAATGGATTATATCAGCCTGCTTCCCTGGAGTGTCATGGAGCTTCTCTCAAGTGTTTTGTGCTCTGAAAGGCTTGTTTACAAGTGCTTTGCTTTTAGTCAACAAGTACCAATTCTGTTTAAAAAGTTACTCAGATTTGTTTGAAGTTCATTTCTCAAGCTACAGACAGTCAACCCGTTTCAGCCACCACAATGAGCTACAAGGGCTCAGGAAGAAAGATGGGGTTTATTTTTAATTTTCTTTAAAGCTATAAAAAAAGAAAAAGCCAAAGAAGAACAATGAGTTTTTCCTTAGTAGTACTCCATCAGGCCGGTAAGACAACAGGGTTTGCTTTGGTGGAGGTAAAAGGCAATGGCTTGCTTTCCTAGCAGCCTTTACTTCCCAGGCAAGCAGGGCTGGGAATAGAATAAGAAAAGAAATCCCACTGACCTAGGGACTATTCCACCACTCAGCAACTCACTGGGCACTGAAGCTGACAGTGATGGATCCCAGGGGCAGCTTAACAAGTGATGGCCATGAGAAAGATCCAGGCTTTTGGAGAGCAGTGGAAGAGTCTTACCAAGACATGGGGGAAAAAAGAAGTATATAAAGAGTAGCTAGCATTAGCAGTGCACACAGACTGAAAGGGAACGCAAGGCACTAATAATCATACAACAAACATTCTTCTAAGACATGATCAGAGTATATCTAGTATATTTATAAAGGTAGATGTGTTCAGTGCAACCCTAGCATGCGAGATGTCTGTCCACATAGGAAATAATTTTCTTAGCATCTGCATGTCTCACCGTCAAGTAAACGCACCTCATCAAATAATTGCAGGCATTTACTTCTTATTGGGCTGTGCAGCAGGAGTACACCAGCAGCGCAATACCAGGATGCACTGGCAATGATGCAGTGCTCTGTAATGGAAGAAAACCAGATCCAAACCGAAACACTTAAGTTTTTGTGATAATTAGGTGTCTGCACCACCTTCTGCCTCTCAGGGAGGGAGGGAGGGAAAGAAGTAATTATCAGCCATTCCAGCTGCCTGCTACACACAAAGAGGGCTCCTACACTCCTGTCAGCTATGACAACAGCCAGCACTCTGTGGGCAGCAGCCGTTTTATTCCCTTGCCAAACAGCAACTAAAGAGGCTGTTTCCACCAGACTGCCTGTACCGGCATGGGCAATGCTTGTGTAGGGCGCAAACTGTGCGGCTCAAAGCAGGGAGTTTCTTCTGAACAATCCCCAGAGCACTTGTGACAGGTAGGGCTGCTGACCACCAGTCTCAACGCTTACGTGTGCGATCTGCAGAGATCGGCTTGTGGGATCACATCTGCAGGTACCTCCAGGTCATCTCTTGTCAAGTGCAGCACAGCAGCTTTGAAAGCAAGCTGGGAGGGTGGGATTGCTGTCCTTCCCCCACTGGGAACAGTGCTGCTCTCTGAATTCATGGGATGGCTGCCTCCTGCCTCAAGAAACAGCAGAAGCAGAACAGGGCCTTCACTGTGCTCACAGATTTCAGACAACGTCAACAAGGGCACAATGGATTTTTCTTAGTCAGATTTTTTCCTTCCAATTGAAATAGGTGACATCAATTTGACTTGTCATTTTTAATTAGCATTTCCATTATGTTCTGCTCTGAAGAAGTCGTTCTGTTTTGACAAACAAGGGGGAAAAAGTCTGATTCACAACGCAAGCCTAGAACTTAGGTTGTCAACATGAAAGGCAAAACTAATTAAGATGCTTCACAGGAGATCCCGGCGCTTCCCACAGACACCAGTGACATGATGCTTTAGACAGGCATTCTGTACATTTGTATATATATAAACACATCCAAATAGTCAGGGACTCACCAAATGAAAACTGACATCAATTAGTACCAGCAACGGAACAAAGCCCGAGACTTACAGTTAAGTTCAAGCCTAATAATGCTGGATACTGTTGCAAGAGCACAGCAAGAATCAACCCTCTTTCGAATAGCAATCTGGAGACTCAAGATAAACAGACAAAGCCTTAGCAGCAGCAGCAGCTAACAAATGGAAAACTGATACAGAAGTACAGGCTCTCCAGAGCATATTTAGTTCCTATCTCCTGTTGCAGTCAGTCAGCATTACATACAGATTTAACTCCAGGGACACCAATAGAAATGTAAGCATCATTTTTTAGAAGTCATTAGGCTTATTAGACATTTCAATTGTCCCTGAAGCAAGCTGACATCAGGTTTTTTTCCCTTTTTTTTTTATTTTTCTCCCCACACATCTAATTTGACCAGACTTACAGGCAAAGTGTGCAGCCAGGGCAAACCTGTAAGCACATGCCAATTATTTTGTTTAATGTTTAGTGCCTTTCCTGACACTGCAGAGCACTGCTGGAAGCATGAGTGCTGCAGAGCACTGAGAAGCATCACTGGAAGAGTCACCATCAAAACACACTTGGAGGTTCTTCACAGGACTTTTCCAACCCTGTGAGGAGCCTCTCAGCTCTTAGAGCAGGAAAAGACCCAAAGGGTAGGGGCCATCTTCAGGCCTAGAGCAATGCTCAAGGTGGCAGTTGTTTGGATTGCTTTTCCACTGACTATGATTTGTTGAGATGTCACTGGATGCTTTTAGAACTGGATGAAACACACACAGGGCAGCTCTGCACCATGGGCCACATTCCCAGCAGCGTGTATTCCCCTCTGTTCCCAAAGGCAAAAAGAGAGGCTGCTCCAAGCAAGGCTTCCCAAAGCCCCAGGGAAGTAGAGCTGCACACAGCACAAGAGCTTAATTCCTCCTATTTTACAGTTCTGACATTACCTGCCCTGGAAACAGCACCTGACAGCATTAACCAAGGCATTACTAACAACAGACATAGCAACTTTATCGAAACACTCAAGTGAGATAAACACACTGAAAATGGGGAAAAAGCTACCTAAGATGAAGAACAGTCCAACAAAAACATTGACATATGCAGGCAAGTTTCCATTTTGACTGGAAACTGAGTCAAGAACTAACCAAGAACAGACCTCTAGGAGCTGGAAATGGGAACAACATCTTTGCTGGTTTTAAGATAGAGCTTGTTCTGCTTATGAGAGCTTGCGTGACATTGCTGGTTGCAATTATGAGTGGTGGGGACACAGACAGCATCCTCCATGTCCAAGGTTTCTTCTGCCAATGTCAACTGTTTGCTTGCAGCAAGCAAAAACTTTGGAAGGAGTGTTGGCAGAGGGCTTGGAGAGAAAGGAGAGGAAGATTGAGGGGCAGGCATTAATATTTAAGTCAGTTCCTCAGTTTAACAGGACAACAGCTATTTCCTTGTTTTACAGGCAAGTTATGAGACTCTTGAGAATCAAGGTTTGTATAGAAGTACCAAGTGACCTTTGATTACAGCAGTGTGAACACTGCTGCTCTAATAAATCACCCAAATCGAAGCTGAACCGTATGATGAAGATACTTCAGAAAGGGGATTTGTTTTGTCTGGGTTTTGTTTTTTGAATAGCTGTGACCTGATCAGAATCTGATTAGCCAAAAAGCAATTTATTCTTTTTGTCCTTAATACAACGTGAAGAAAAGAATGCAGACAAGAAAAGTAACTCACAGGAAAAATGAAGCATTTGGGTTACTAGAAAGGCTGGAGTGTTTCGGCGGGAGAAACAAAGTGTTTTGGTGAATCTTCTTCTGCCACAACCTCTCCCCTCAACATCCCACTGTGTCAGGACCAGGCCATGCCGGGGGAACCCATACCTAGTGACTCTGCAGAGCTAAAACACCACAATCCCTTCAGTGAAAGCTCTCTGCCTACCTCAATGGGCCTTGCCCCTCTAGAAATCATCAAGTTTCACGCCTCCTGCCTTTTCTGGAATGCTCTTTTCCTTCACCTGGGTTTGATTATGGTGCTCACCAACAGAAGAATTCAGGCTACTCCAGAGATTTAAGTCTCTCCTCTCTAGAGCTAGAATAAACTACTCAAATTCAAACATAGGCTGATAAATTTGAACGTAGTAGAGCCACGATGGGGACCATGAAGCATCTTTTGCACATGGCCAGAGCAACCATCTCCATCTTGTCAGATGGGATCATGCAACCCTCCAAGATTAGACCTCAAATACTAAGAAGGCAAGACCTCCAAATAACACTGCTGGGGTATGTGATCTGTAATTCAGTGAAGCTTCCCTCTGGGCACCTACGTTATTTGTAGATGCGTGCACAAATACTGAGGTGCTGAGTTGAACATCACCCGGGATGGGATCTGCTTTCTGCTAAGTTAACAGCAAGATTTCCCATCATATCTCAAGAGCAGCATGTCCCATGCCATATTTACAAGAGGAATCTGCACTACGATAAGGATCAAGCACAGCGTGGTCCCATCATCTTGTTTTAAAGCTCCAACTATGCAGAACCACTTCCCAAGAATTAAGTCCATGCTATCAGTCTCTAGGTTTGTTTCCAGAGTTAAATTCTTCCCCTAAATCAACACAAAATAAAGGAGGCTTAAAAGTCTCACCAGGCTCACACAAACACTGCTTCTTCGCCATGAAATATTAGTGTTAATATAGAGCTGCTGACTTCTTTGAAAAGTCTAGACTTACTGAATGTTACAGAACACATAATTTATGATATTTGGTTAGTAGAGGAAATAACAAATGGTTTCACCTCTTAACCCTGTCTAATAGGCAGCCTTAAGAACACCAAAGTCCAGTAATTGCTATAATGGCAGTTTGCCCAAGCTAAGTCTTAATAATGTTATAATAAAAAGAGTCTTTTTGGGTCTTCTTTTGCAGATTGATGCACCCTAGAAAGTAATCAATAAATGCAATTTTTCACCTCCTCCCTGCAAATATCTGCTTGGTATTTTTAAACTTTTCTTGCGCTCAACTTTGCTAGGGTCTCTTGACAGTAACCACCTGGTCATTGATGCTTCAGGTACCCCCTTAATCTGGAACTGGCCAGACACAGGCAATGAGACAGAGTGGAGATGAAGAAATAATTGCACTTTCACAGAAAGAAATATCATAATGTTAATTATTCTTTACTGGCATAACTAATATTTGGATATTTCAGCTCCAGTGGGAGCCAGACAGATGCTCAGTGATCCCCCATGCCCAGCCTAGCCCAAAGCTGAGATGCTCTCTTAACTCAGGATTCTTGCCTAACTTGATTGGAAAGGGCTTTTAGGGCTATATTTGAGCACTGAAATCACCCATGCCCCAGTGACAAGGCAATAGAGAGAAGCAGGTATCTATGGCACATGGCAAAGAGCCAGGAGAGTCACTACATGGGCTGCTTGCCTGAACCTGGCACTAATAAAGACCAGGCACAGGGATTTAGGTGGAATTTCACACAGCTGGTTATGATCTTATAAAGCAGTTAAATCATTTAGGAAAAGATGGTTGCAAATGCTCGAGATATCTTTCTGAATAATGAAACCCAGCAGGTAATATAACTGAATATTTAATGTCGCAGTAGCTGTGAACCTGTCTGCAAGATGTTTCCCCCTAATGTGTCCCATCCCATCTACACAAAATCCACCTCCAGCAAATTAGAAGCAGTAGGAAAGTGGTGTAGCTGACGAACTGAAGCAGTGGGTGCGATTTTACAACTAATTGTGACAAGTGATAAAATATTCTTCTACAGCACAGGTTATTACGCCTCACTTTTGACAGGCTTTCTTTCTAGCTTAAAATACACATTTTCTACATGAATGTATCACTCACTAGTTCACACGACAACCTGCCACATTTCTTCAAATTGAGAGTCTCCAGCAGTAACAATATTACCTGTGAATATGTAAGTATATACTAATGCAGTAACGCTGATTTCCCTTTCCAAGTACAGTCATCCATTGGATTTAAGGATATCCAATTCAGACACAAGGTAGTTTTGTAGAGGACAGAAATGAATTGTTAATACCAGAAGGAATCAGTCACAGACTGACCTCCAGCCTCCAACTGACTTCAGCCCCTACATTGCTTTCCTAAAAGGGACGTGGCTTCTACACACCAACTTCCAGCTAAATCCCTAGCCCTGTGCCAGCTGAACATGTTACTTTTTCCCCTCAAAACATCATGGAAATTGTAAATTTTGCCTGCACATGATCTCCTGGAGCAATCTAAGATTTTTATTTTTTTTTTAAATCTATTTATATTTGTATCACTAAATCATTTCTCACTTTCATTTTTGGTGCCATTAACATAGCTCAGAAAAACTCCAACTCCAATTTCTAACTGATAAAAGACCCCCACATACTGGATTTGGCCCAGTTCTCCTCCTACATTAGCGTAACCACAGCTTTCAGTGGAATTCGTCTCGTTCACTTTGCTGGGAAACAAAGAAAAAAGGTCAGTCCTACTGTTTTCTCCCTACTGCACTTACAGTAGGAGTTTAATCCATAAATATATATGCATGACCCAGCCTCTGGAGGAAGAATTACTCAGTATGGCCAAAGAATTTTGCAGCAAATCTGATAATGATTCATTACTGCTAACAATTTTCACCAAGAAAACTGGCTCATTGAAAGTATCACAGCGCCCGCATACAACAGAATTAGACTGTATGCATTAGTGTGAAGCAGAATAAACTGAAGTAAAATCAGTCCTGGGTCTGCATTAAAACAGCACAACCAATATCCAAGGGGACTTATGAATTAGCTTGACTGGACTCTGGTGTGTTACTGATAATTACACATTTAATCAAACTAAATATGGCATGCAGGTCTGGTCCGCCTGTCCCCACTGCTGTTCTCACAACACAACAGGTTGAGTACCTGGGGATGTTTCTGGCCACAGCATCTGGCACCCGAGTGTCCTGTTAAGAAAACTCCATAGCTGCTGTTGGCGCGTTATTGTCCTCCCATGCAAACCCATATCCAACCTACACACAAGGCATCAACGGCAAAGTGCACATACGGGAGTATGCCTTTCATACACCATTTTCAGGGGGAAATCATGAGCTAGAAGACCAGATCAAAACTCAGCTGTTTCTTTGTTGTCAGTGGTGTTCTGTCACGTGGTGCTTGGGTTTGGGGTTGATTTTTCTCTCTCCTCCCATCCCCACACTCACAGATGTACATCAGTAAATAAAAACCTGTTACCCAGTACCCAAGTCCTGGGTTTTGTCCCAGGCCAATATAATACAAGGTGGGCTGCAAAGCCTCATTGTAGCTGACTTATTCAGTCCTCTACCCTTCTAAGAATGAAGTTCACCGTTGATTTTCATTTCAAAGGTCCTGCTTCAGCAGGGTTAATGAGAAATAAATCATATAGCAAATTAAGGCTTAATCATTGTGCAATTCCCTTCAATAAATATTAATTGTCCTGTCCTCAGTGCTTTGCAGTGTAATTAACTACACCTTTGTACCAAAGGGAAAAACTGTGGCATGCTCCATTTCAAGGTCACAAAGCATGTAAGAAAGATGCAAAATCTCCTGAATTGCCACCTCTACTCAGCCCCTTGCTTCAACCACTACAGCAGCTGCCCTTCAAGTTGACACAAAACACAGAAAACCAAAGGCAATGCCAGCTACTAACTAAAAAGCTATAAGAACAGAGGCTGGGAAAAGGGAGCCTTTCCACATTGATCATATCAAGAAACCGCAGTTTAAAGCTGTGTTTGATATGCAGTAAGTTTGACAAATAGGCTTGTATACAAATCTATCTTGCTCTTTTTACATATCCTTGTCATAACTTCGACAACTACGGACTTAAAGATTCAAGCACCACCTGTGAGCTCAGCTGTAATTTACTCTTCTTTGCTGAGCTATTTATCATCCTAATGTCCCTGCCATAACAAAAATAAATTCCACTAGACATATCATTAAAGTATTTAGTAATCGGTACAAGGTAGCAATATAATTCACTAACCCCAAAAATACCCCTAAACACTAGCTGCTGCTATCCCTTTACAGTCACTAAAGTGCTTTAATGAAATTCTATCTGGCTGCAAAGTGAAAACGTGGATGGATTTACACATAACATAGCTACTAATTAAATGGTTTATTTCTAAGAGGTTTAATGGTTAATAGTAATTTCTGTTAAACAGTCAACAATAACTCCCAGCTGAAAATTCTGAATTCAGACAGTTGTTTGGGACTGTACTGGCTTTGTGTGCTGAGGTTTTGGTAGCGGAGGAAGGGCTACAGGGGTGGCTCCTGTGAGAAGCTGCTTCCCCAGCTCCAACATGGACCCACCTCTGTCCAAGGCCGAGCCCATCAGCGATGGTGGTAGGGTCTCTGTGATAACACATTTAAGATCACAGAATCACACAGAATCGCTCGGTTGGAAAAGCCCTCTGAGATCATCATGTCCAACCGCTCCTGCCTACCCCCTAAACCATATCCCTAAGTACCTCATCTACCCGCTCTTTAAACACATCCAGGGATGGTGACTCCACCACCTCCCTGGGCAGCCTGTTCCAGCTTCCGACGACCCTCTCAGTAAAGAACTTCCTCCTTATCTCTATGGAGGGGGCAGGTGGTACAGCCCTGGCCCCAGGCAGGGCTTGGCCTCCCCAGCACCGAGAGCTCTTCAGGAGCCAACAGAAAATCCTGCAGCAAAAAAAGAGGAGTAAGGTATGAGAGAAACAACTGTGTGAGCACTAAGGTCAGTGAAGAAAGGAGGGGGAGGAGGTATGCCAGAGCAGAGATCCACCTGCAGCCCATGGTGAGATGTCAGGCTGTTCTCCTGCAGCCCATGAAGGTCCACAGTGGAGCAGAGATCCACCTGCAGCCCATGGAGGGCCCCACACTGGAGCAAGTGGATGTGCCTGAAGGAGGCTGTGACCCCATGGGAAGCCCATGCTGGAGCAGGCTCCTGATAGGAGCAGTGCACCCATGGAGAGAGGGGCCCACGCTGGAGCAGGTTTGCTGGCAGAATCTGTGAACCCGGAGGGACTCATGGCTGGGATCAGTTCATGAGGAACTCCAGCCCATGGCAAGGACTGCAGTAGGTAGAGAAACAGGGAGTGAAGTTGAGCCCAGGAAGAGGCAAGGTGTTATTAAGAGCTGGTTCTATTTCTCATTATTCTGCTCTGTTTCAATTAGTAACAAATTAAATTGATTTTTTTTTTCCCCCAAATTGAGTCTGTTTTGCCTGTGACCATAATTGGTGAGTGAGCTCCCTGTCCTTGTCTTGACCCACAAGCCTTTCATTATATTTTCTCCTCCCCATCCCATCAGGAGGAGGACTGAGCAAGGGGCCATGTGGTGTTCATTTGCCAGCTGGGCCTACACCACAACAGGGATTAATTTTACTTCAAAGGCTTAAACAAAGGTGAATTTCAGATGCAACTGTGCAGTGAAGTCCAAGTTATGACCAAATCAAGAGACAAATATTCAGAACTGAAAATACCTATAGAGATTGTTACAAGAAGGCCATCCCATGTCTATCCCAGTCCATAACAAGTACTCTATGCTGCAGTCCTAGATGACAGTGCAGTTTAAGAGATGCAATTCATTCCTTACCCAAAAGCCCAATTACCATATGCCACAAAACATGGAGATTAAGAGATTTTGCAATTACTGTCCCAGATATTATCACCAACTATGCTGTTCCAACCCAGCTCAGTGCCCCTTCAAAGAGGTCATTTGTATGTAACAGTAATTCTTCAAACAATACCTATGAATATGCTCCAAGGCAAGAAACTAGCTACAAGCACTTACTAGATGCCACCTCTTAAGGTGAGAGCAGTAAAAACTATTCTTTGCTTTCCAAAATGTGAGCATCAGAGAACAGAGTAGGGGGAAAGGTCTGACATCTGAAACGACAGCATCTGTTAGCCCAAGGACCCACAGTTACAAACAAACTCTTTATTTCCTTCTTGGAATAAAGCCTGCCCAAATCTCTCCAGTCTGCAGATGGGATCAGCAGGGAAGAAGCATCCCCATTTTTGAGCTCTTACAGAGCCAGGCACACACAGGCACTGAGCAGT